>NW_026539288.1:0-58995 GCF_027791375.1 Indicator indicator | reverse complement strand
CAGGAGGGGCAGAGGCTGAAGAGGAGGCTGTGGGAAGCCCCCAGGGGGAGGTCAATCCCTCTGGGTGGCTCTTGAGAAGAAGAAGGTCTCCAGTTGGGGGCTTCAGGGTGGCAGGTGGACAACTCTCCATGGTCAAGGGCTTTAAGTGCCTGCAGTTGGGGGTTGGAGGGGGCTGGGAGAGGCCTGGCACCAGCTGGCACCACCAGGATTGTCCTCTGCTGCTGGCTGCTTCCTGGTGGGCCCTGGAGACCTTGGTGGGGATCTGGAGACCCTGGTGGGGATCTGGAGCCCCTGGTGGCTGCTTCTGGAGATGCTGCTGGGTGGGAAGGTTGGGGGTTGGGGTTCAGCAAAGAGGGCAGCTTGGCTTGGCAGGGGTCCCCCAGGCTGCAGGGGGAGAGGGAGGCTCTGGGGTTGGGTTCCTGGCACCTTGCTCCCCTTGGAAGCCAACTTTGGAAGCCAACAAATCCTGGAGGGAGACCTGAGCCTGGCCTGGCCTTCATCTCAGCACCAGCCTCCTCCCTCTCTTTCTTGTCTCCCTCCTCCTCCTTCTCTGCCTCCCCTTCCTCCTCCACCCCCTCCTCCTTCTCCTCTCTTCCCCCCCCTTGTCCTACTCTTCTTCCTCCTCCCTCTCCTTCTCCTCCCCTCCCATCTCCTTCTCCTGCTCTCTTCTCTCCTTCTCCTGCTCTCTTCTCTCCTTCTCCTCCCCTCCTCCTCTCCTCCCCTCCTCCTCTCCTTCTTCTCCTCCTTCTACTCTCCCTACTCCTCCTCCCCCTCTCCTTCTCCTCCTTCTCTCCTTCTGCTCCCCTCTCCTCCTCCTCTCTTCCTCCTCCTCTCTTCGTCCTCCTCCTCTCTTCCTCCTCCTGCTCCTTTTCCCCCCTCCTCCTCCTCCCCCTCTCCTTCTCCTCCCTCTCCTCATCCCCCTCCTCCCTCCCTCCACCTTCCCCTCCGCCCTGCACCATGCAGTCACAAACAGGTTTGGATTGGGAATGTTTTGGTGAAGCTGATGGAGCCCAACCACTGCCCCAGCCCTGCCCCAGGGCACCACCACCCCATGGCCCTCAGCACCACAGCTCCACAGCTTCCAAACCCCTCCAGGGATGGAGACTCCAGCCAGGAGCAGAGTCCTCTCCTGCAGGGATTGGATCCAGCTCCATCCTGTCCTTTGCACCTGAGGTTCTCCAGGGTTGGCCTCAGGCCTTGCTGCTGCTGTGGGGTGGGCTGGGGCAGTCCCTGCTGGTGCTGGTGGTGGTGCTGGTGAAGGGGCTGGGGGTGTCCTCCCTGGCCGTGCCCTGGGGCCTGGCTGTCCTCCAGCAACGTAGGGACCTGGAGGCCTTCTGGAAGCGCTGCAGAGGAAGGCTGAGGATGAGCTCCAGGAGGTGTTCCCAAGCCTCCTGGGGCTGAGGGCAAGGTCCTGGTGGGAGGAGGCAGCCCTGGGCACGGCCACGGAGGGCTGCAGGGCAAAGAGCTCCTGCCCCACCCCCATGGCTTCAGCTCTGCTTCTCTCTTGAGGGGCTCCAGCAGCTTTGCTCCAGCCTTGGGGTCTCTCACAGGTCCCCTGGCCCCATCCCTGGCCCCCTGCCCTCATCCCTCTCCCTCTGTCCCCATCCCTGTCCCCTTAACCCCATCCCTGTCCCCCTGGCCCCATCCCTGTCCCCTGCCAGCCTCACCTGGCTCAGGCTCCCTGCCTGCTGGCCCAGGGCCAGTGTGGCCCAGAGGGGGAGCTGCAGGCAGCTGAGGAGGTTGATGCAGAGCCCCAGGCTGCTGGCCCAGGCTGGCTGCTCAGAGCTGCCAGGGCCCAGGGCCAGGCTGGGCAGGTCCAGGAGGATGTAGAGCAGAGAGAACTGGGGGGAGAGGGGACAGGACCCAAGGTGGCACCACCACAGCCCTGGCATGACCAGAGGGGGGGCTTGGCCACCTTGGGCACCACAAGGACCTTCAAAGTCACCTCAAAGTCCCTCCAGCAAGCCCAGAGAGGCTTGGGAGGGCATCAGGAGAAGGGAAGTCCTACTCCAGGTGGCCCTCAGGGAGAAGGAGAGGTGGTGGTGGGACAGGAGATGTTCTGCCCCCCAGCCCCAGGGGGGGGCTTGGTGCTGCTCACCAGCAGTGTGCAGGGGGTGAGGAAGGTCCAGCAGAGCCTGAAGTAGGCCAAGATGTGGCTGCACCAAGGAGGACATCTGCAGAGCATGGCTCTGATGTCCCGGCAGAACTCAGTCACACCTGAGGAAGGCCAGGGGGAGATGAGGACCACAGCCAGGGGTGGGACAGGGGTGGAGCTATGGAGAAGGGACAGGGATGGAGTCATGGAGGTGGGACAGGGATGGAGTCATGGAGGTGGGACAGGGATGGAGCCATGGGGGTGGGACAGGGATGGAGTCATGGAGGTGGGATAGGGATGGAGCTATGGAGGTGGGATAAGGATGGAGTCATGGAGGTGGGATAAGGATGGAGCATTGGAGGGACAGGGATGGAGCATTGGAGGTGTCCCAAGGATGCCCTCATGCCTCACTCCTTGACCACCCCAACTCCAAGCTCTGCTGAACCCTCCCCAGCTTGGCCACCAGTCCAAGAAGCACCAAACCTTGGTGTGGTGGCAACCAAGAGCCACAACCAATGGGCCACAACCACCCCACAGAGAGGGGTCCCAGCACCCCCAGGGGTGGCCCCAAGGTAGTCCAGGCCCCTCCCCCCGAGCTCCACTCACCATAGCAGAAGACAACTCCCAAGCACATGGAGATGGTGACCATGAGCAGCCCAAAGCCTGTGCTGAAGGTGTCCAGCAAGGTTAGCCAGAAGATCCCACCCTGGGTGGTGAGGAGGGTGAGCATGGCTTAGACCAGGGGGGGACATCCCAGCCTGGGGTCACTGTCACCTCCAGGGTCCAGCCTCCCACCTGAGGGCTTGGGGAGAGGCTGGGGGTGGGCAGAAGAAGCTGGTCCAGGTCACCCCAACTGGGGTCGGGGTGGGGTTGAGAGGCTCCTGCCCTACCTGGGTGACCAACAGCAGCCCCAGGAGGTAGAAGGAGGAGCAGAGAGCAGCCAGCAGCAGAATCTTCCTCCTCCAGCCACGCAGGGCTGGGACCTGCTCCAGGATGGAGCTGGTGATGACATCAAAAGTCCTCAGCTGAGGGGCAGGAGATGTCAGAGGGGAGGCACAGCTCTAGCCCTGCCCAGCACTGTGACTCCATCCCTGTCCCACCCCCATGGCTCCATCCCTATCCCACTTCCATGACTCCTTCCCTATCCCATCTCCTCCAGCCCATCACCTTCCTGCTCCATGCCCCTGGTGCCCCCTCCCTGCCCAGCACAGGGTGGCTCTGCCCCCTCCACCCCCTGAGGCCAGGCCTGGGGTAGGGCTTGGGGATTGCCAAGCTGCCATTCACCAAGTTGTCCACTCCCAGCTTGAGGAACATCAAGAAGAAGAGGATGGCCCAGACTGGAGAGCCTGGCAGCATGGAGAGGACCTCAGGGTACACCACAAACACCAACCCTGGACCTGTGTATAGAGGGAGATGAAGGTCTGAGGAAGGTCCTGGTGGGATCAAGGTCTGAAGAAGGTCCTGGTGGGGTGAAGGTCTTGAGAAGGTCCTGCTGGGCCAGGTGGAGCCCAGCAGGGTGGTGGCCAAGCTTGGCTGTGAGCTTGGCTGAAGATCTGTGGTCTGAGGTCCTCCACCAGGGCACCACTGACCTCCTGCCCAGGGCCACACCTGAGTCAAGGACGCTGCCCACGGAGACCTTCTTCCTCCAGGCCATGTGGCCCAGCCCTGAGAAGATGGCAAAGCCTGAGAAGAAGCTGCTGCAGAAGCTCCCCAGGGTGATGGCCAAGGTGTCCCTGTCGAGATCAGCACAGACCCACAGCCAGGGGGTGAGGAGGGAGATGGAGACATCTCCTCGGGCTTTAGACATCTCCATGGGGTTTAGACCTCCCCACGGTCATCTTGCTCCTCTCTAGACCCAACTTGGGGTGTTCCAGGTCCCCCCTGTCCTCCCCCTGCTCACCTGATGATGTTGGGGTCCAACTGGTTGTAGGAGTCCATGGAGAGGAGCCCCCCAAAGCCAATGCCCAAGGAGTAGAAGACCTGAGAGGCTGCATCGCTCCACACCTGCAGGACAACAGCTTGAGGCTGGGCAATGAAGTGAAGATCTCCTCCAACCCAGGGCTGAAGGTCTCCTCCAACCCAGGGCTGAAGATCTCCTCCAACCCAGGGCTGAAGGTGTCCTCCAACGCCCTCCATCTGCTCCCCCAAGCCCCCCCTGGGGGGGTTGCCCTCATGGAACCCTCCCACCCCCAGGGTTGGAGCTACCTGAGCCCTCTGCAGCCTGCTCCAGTCTGAGGAGAGGTAGAAGTGGACACCACCCAGAGACCCCTCCAAGGTGGCTGCTCGGATGGTGAGGATGAGGAGGAACAGGTAGGGGAAGGTGGCTGTGAAGTAAAGCACCTGGGGAGGACATAGTGGGGGCTCAGCCTGGCTCCAGCACCCTGGAAGCTCCTTGGGGTGTCCCCAGGGGTTGCTCCTCACCTTGCCTGAGGTTCTGATGCCCTTCAGCAGGCAGAAGAAGACCAAGACCCAGGCCACCAGCAGGCACAGGGCCAGAGGCCACTGCACAGGGCCAGGGGCTGCGAGGCCTGAGCTGGGAGTCAGCCCCAGGACCTCCTGGCTGAGATGTGGGACAGTGGTCAGCAGGAGCTGAGGGACCCTTGGCCACCCCCAGAGTGTCCTCCCCCAACCCCTTCTGCCCCGGAGGTCACCAGGGAGGCCTGCAGCAGCCTGGGCTTGGGGCAGCAGCTGTGGGCAGCAGCAGCAGGGCAGGGACTGCCCCCAGGCTGTGGGGCTAGGGAGGCTTCAGGGAAGCTGCTGGATGCCAACCATGGCCACAGGGCACCACCCCCCCCCCCCCCCATAACCCCCAGCACCACCCTCTCCCTCTCCTCCCTCTCCCTCTCCTCCCTCTCCCTCTCCCCCCTCTCCCTCTCCCCCCTCTCCCCCCTCTCCCTCTCCTCCCTCTCCCTCTCCCCCTCCCTCCCCTCCCCCTCTCCTCCCTCTCCCTCCCCCCTCCCCCCCCCTCCCTCTCCTCCCCTCCCTCTCCTCCCTCCCTCCCTCCCCTCTCCTCCCTCCCTCCCCTCCCCTCCCTCCCTCCCTCCCCTCCCTCCCCTCCCCTCCTCCCTCTCCCCCCCCCCTCCCTCCCTCCCCTCCCTCTCCCTCCCCCCCTCCTCCCCTCCTCCCCTCCTCCCTCCCTCCCCCTCCCCTCCCTCTCCCCCCTCCTCCCTCTCCCCCCCCTCCCTCCCTCTCCTCCCCTCCTCCCTCCCTCCCCTCCTCCCTCTCCCCCCTCCCTCCCTCCCTCTCCCCCCTCCCTCCCTCCTCCTCCCCTCCCCTCCCTCCCCCTCCCTCCCTCTCCTCCCCTCCCCCTCCCCCCTCCCTCTCCTCCCTCTCCTCCCCTCTCCCTCCCCTCCCTCCCTCCCTCTCCCTCTCCTCCCTCTCCCCCCTCTCCCTCTCCTCCCTCTCCCTCCCTCTCCCTCTCCTCCCTCTCCTCCCTCTCCTCCCTCTCCCTCTCCTCCCTCTCCCTCTCCTCCCTCTCCTCCCTCTCCCTCTCCTCCCTCTCCTCCCTCTCCCTCTCCTCCCTCTCCCTCTCCCTCTCCTCCCTCTCCCTCTCCCCTCTCCTCCCTCTCCTCCCTCTCCCTCTCCTCCCTCTCCTCCCTCTCCCTCTCCTCCCTCTCCTCCCTCTCCCTCTCCTCCCTCTCCTCCCTCTCCCTCTCCTCCCTCTCCCTCTCCTCCCTCTCCCTCTCCTCCCTCTCCTCCCTCTCCTCCCTCTCCTCCCTCTCCTCCCTCTCCTCCCTCTCCTCCCTCTCCTCCCTCTCCCTCTCCTCCCTCTCCTCCCTCTCCTCCCTCTCCTCCCTCTCCTCCCTCTCCTCCCTCTCCCTCTCCTCCCTCTCCCTCCCCCCCCTGCACCATGCAGTCACAAACAGGTTTGGATTGGGAATGTTTTGGTGAAGCTGATGGAGCCCAACCACTGCCCCAGCCCTGCCCCAGGGCATCACCACCCCATGGCCCTCAGCACCACAGCTCCACAGCTTCCAAACCCCTCCAGGGATGGAGACTCCAGCCAGGAGCAGAGTCCTCTCCTGCAGGGATTGGATCACTTCTGGATCCCTGGCACTGGGATTGTGCCCCTGGGCTGGGCACTGGGGAGGCCACAGCTGCAGTGCTGGGGGCAGGGTTGGGCTCCTGAGTGCCAGAAGGAGCTTGAGGGCTGGGGCAGGGCCAGGGCAGGGCAAGGAAGCTGGGGAGGGCTGTGGGGAAGGAGGAGAAGGCTGTGGAGAAGTTGTGAGGAGCAGCTGAGGGCCCTGGGGGGGTTGAGGCTGCAGCAGAGGAGGCTGAGGGGAGACCTTGTGGCTCTCTGCAGCTCCCTGAGAGCAGCTTGCAGCCAGCTGGGGCTCAAGGGCTGCTCCTGAGGGCTGGGCCAAGAGGAGATGGCCTCAGGTTGTGCCAGGGGAGCTTCAGCTTGGCCCTCAGCACCAAGTGGTGGCCCTGGAGGGGTGCCCAGGCCTGTGCCAGGCTGCCCAGGGCAGTGGTGGAGTGCCCCTGGCTGGAGGGGGTTGGCAGGTGTGGAGCTGTGGTGCTGAGGGCCCTGGGGTGGTGGTGCTGGGGCAGTGCTGGAGCCATGCTTGGCCTCCATCATCTTCAAGGTCTTCTCCAGCCCAGCCCATTCCATGCTTCCATGATCCCCAAACCCTCTGCCACCCCCTGGGCTCCTGTAGGACCTGGGGAGCTGGAGCCTGGTTGGGTCTCCAGCCCCAGCCCAGGGCTGCCCCCCCAGGGACTTACCTCCAGAAGATCTCCGAGGGGCTGGGCCCTGCTGTCCTCTCTGAGTTGTTCTGCAGCACAACAACCCTGGCAGGTCACCACCTCCACCACTGCCACCAGCCCTGGGGTCCCACGTGGCCACCAGCTCCACCCAGCCCTGCTCTCCTCTGCTCCCAGGGGAGACTGCCAGCCTGGGCCTGGTGGGGTGGGCTCCAACCCTTCAGCCCAGGTCCCACACGGCCTGGGGAGGTCCAACCACCAACCTGGCAGCTGTCCATGGCCCCTGGAGCACCACAGGCCCAGGGCAGAGGGCTCTGGAAGGAAGAGCCCAGGTAGTAGAGAGCCCAAGCCACGATGACGTTGGAGTAGAGGGACACCAAGGAGGCCACCACGAGGGCAGCCACACCAATGCCTGCAGCAGAAGGGTGAGCAGAAAAGGGTCAGCCCATCCTGACCAACCAACCACCATGACCAACCTTCTACCATGGCCAACTGACCTCCATGACCAACTAACCACCATGGCCAACCCTCCACTATGACCAACATTCCACCATGAGCAACCTTCCACCATGCCCTTCTTCCACCCTGACCAACCAACCACCCCAGATGGTCCCAGGTGGCCCCAGCAGCTGTAGGAGCAGGCAGGAGAAGTGTCCCCAAGCCCAACCTCACCTTTCAGGAGAGGACAACGCTTCCAGACCGTGATGGGACCAGCAGCTCCATAGTGTCCCAAGCTCAGCTCCAGCAGGAACAGAGGCAACCCCACCAGGAGCAGCAGCAGGAGGTAAGGGACGAAGAAGATTCCTTGGGAGGAAGGAAGGAAGGAGAAGCCAGCTGGAGCAGCACCAACTTCTGGAGCTCAGATCTCCATGGGTTGGAGCCATGGGTGGGGGACAGGTGGCCAAGGAGGACACCAGGAGAGCAGGAGAGGTTGGAGCCATCCCAGGAGGACCTTCCCAGAGGAGGAGGCCAAGGGTGGGAGGTTGAGGTGGGAGCTGCTGGGTTCTGAGTGGCTTGGGGCTGGGGTGGGTGGAGCTGCTGAGAGGTCCTCAGGGATGGTCATGGGTGAAGGACCTTCTGCCCATGGGATGCTCAGGGATCTGAGGTCCTCAGCCCATGGGGATCCCATCCCTGAGGAGCAGCCCTTGAGCCCCAGCTGGCTGCAAGCTGCTCTCAGGGAGCTGCAGAGAGCCACAAGGTCTCCCCTCAGCCTCCTCTGCTGCAGCCTCAACCCCCCCAGGGCCCTCAGCTGCTCCTCACAACTTCTCCACAGCCTTCTCCTCCTTCCCCACAGCCCTCCCCAGCTTCCTTGCCCTGCCCTGGCCCTGCCCCAGCCCTCAAGCTCCTTCTGGCACTCAGGAGCCCAACCCTGCCCCCAGCACTGCAGCTGTGGCCTCCCCAGTGCCCAGCCCAGGGGCACAAGCCCTGCCCTGCTCCTGCTGCCCCCAGCAGAAGCTTTCCCTGCTGGAGCTGTTCCCAGGCTCCCTGCTGGCTCCCATCCACAGGACCTTTGAGCAGCTCTGGGAAGCAGCTCTGGGGCAAGTCCCCAGGCAGGGCCCTGCTGAGCTTTGCACCCCAGAGGAATTTGTCCCTTGGGGCAGAGCTTGGCTGGGTGCTGGAGATGCCAGGTCCTGAGGTGGGGCTGCCTCAGGACCCTCCCGGGGAGGCATCTCTTCCATCCTGAGGAGCAGAGTGGGGAGGAGATGTGAAGTCCTTGCTCCAAGAAGGAGCTTGAGGGCTGGGGCAGGGCCAGGGCAGGGCAAGGAAGCTGGGGAGGGCTGTGGGGAAGGAGGAGAAGGCTGTGGAGAAGTTGTGAGGAGCAGCTGAGGGCCCTGGGGGGGTTGAGGCTGCAGCAGAGGAGGCTGAGGGGAGACCTTGTGGCTCTCTGCAGCTCCCTGAGAGCAGCTTGCAGCCAGCTGGGGCTCAAGGGCTGCTCCTGAGGGCTGGGCCAAGAGGAGATGGCCTCAGGTTGTGCCAGGGGAGCTTCAGCTTGGCCCTCAGCACCAAGTTGTGGCCCTGGAGGGGTGCCCAGGCCTGTGCCAGGCTGCCCAGGGCAGTGGTGGAGTGCCCCTGGCTGGAGGGGGTTGGCAGGTGTGGAGCTGTGGTGCTGAGGGCCCTGGGGTGGTGGTGCTGGGGCAGTGCTGGGGCCATGCTTGGACTCCATCACCTTGGAGGTCTTCTCCAACCCTTCCATGATTCTCCAAAACCAGCCAGGCTGGAGCTGGAGGCTGCTCCAACCTCACCCTAGAGCCAACCACACCTCTGGCCTGCATGACCCAACCCCAGAAGACATCCTCCAGAAGCTCCATGGGGGGGACCCATGAAGGTTGCAACCTTCTCTCTGGTCTTCATGGTGGAACTAAAGTGGTGGTCTCCAGCTGAGCACCACAAGACTCCCTCCCTCCACCCCCACCCCCAAATCCCACCCAGCTCTTGGAGAAGACAACCCCTTGGGCACCACCACCTTGTCCCTCCCCATCTCCTCATGCTCTTGGCCTCCACCCAGGAGGTTGGAGCAGTTCCTGGAGGTCCACCTCCAGCCATGTGGACCTCCAGCTGGGCCTCACCTCCTCCGTTGCGGTAGCACAGGTAGGGGAAGCGCCAGATGGTGCCCAGCCCCAGGAGGTGGCCCAGGGTGGAGACCAGCACCTGAGATCTTCCAGCCCAGGTCTGCTGGGGTGGGCTGGAGGCCAAGATCTCATCAGCTTGGGGTTGTGGTCCTGGCCAGGGCTGGTTGGTGCGGTCAGCTGTAGGACCTTCCAGCTGGGAGATGTTGAGTGGTGGAGGGGTGGTTGGAACATCCAAGTGGAAGATGTTGACCTCTGGAGAGGACATTGGAGCATCCAGCTGGCAGATGTTGACTGTGGATGGAAGGAAGTCCTCAGGACCCAGCTGGTTGCATCCTCAACCCCCCCCCAGGGCTCCTTGGCCAAGGTGTCCATGAGAAACCATCTGGGTCCTCAAAGAGCTCTTCCAGAATGCTGCCCAGAGGAAGCCCATGGTGTGCCCATGGTGTCCCAGAGCTCCATGGTCCTCTCTAGGCTCCAGCTTTGGGTAGGTCAGGTTTGATCCAGGAGGTCTTCTTGTAGTGTGGAAGTCTCCAGCTGGCCTTCACCAACCCCTCCTGATGGGGGATGGCCCCAGGAGAACCTAAACCCTGCACCAGGTAGGTCATGGAACCATGGAATGGGTTGGGTTGGAGAAGACCTTGAAGCTGATGGAGTCCAAGCATGGCCCCAGGGCACCACCACCCCATGGCCCTCAGCACCACAGCTCCACAGCTTCCAAACCCCTCCAGCCATGGGGACTCCACCTGGGCAGCCTGGACCAGGCTTGGACAAGCCTCCAGGGGCACAAATTGTTCCTCAAGGTCAACCTCAACCTGGGTCCAACTCCAGGCCAACTCCTCTTGGGCCAAGATGTCCACCTGAAAGGACTTCTCCCCATGATGAGAGGTTGCCAGCAGAACCAGACCTGGTTGAGAAGACTCCAAGGTTCCTCCTCCTCTTGATGAGTTAGTGATCAAGAGTCAAGATGAGGGAACCCCTGTGAGATCCTACAGAACCTCCCAGTCCCAACATGGAAAGCCCCTGGAGAAGTTCCGGTGACCCAGAAGCACATGGGGAAGCTCTGGTGACCCCAAAGACCTGGAGAAGTTCTGGTGACCCCAAAGACCTGGAGAAGTTCTGGTGATCCCAAAAGCACCTGGAGAAGCTCTGGTGACCCAAAAGCACCTGGAGAAGCTCTGGTGACCCAAAAGCACCTGGAGAAGCTCTGGTGACCCCAAAGACCTGGAGAAGTTCTGGTGATCCCAAAGACCTGGAGAAGCTCTGGTGACCCCAAAGACCTGGAGAAGTTCTGGTGATCCCAAAGACCTGGAGAAGTTCTGGTGACCCCAAAGACCTGGAGAAGTTCTGGTGATCCCAAAGACCTGGAGAAGCTCTGGTGACCCCAAAGACCTGGAGAAGTTCTGGTGACCCAAAAGCACCTGGAGAAGTTCTGGTGACCCAAAAGCACCTGGAGAAGCTCTGGTGACCCAAAAGCACCTGGAGAAGCTCTGGTGACCCAAAAGCACCTGGAGAAGCTCTGCTGCCTCTCCCCAACCCCCCAGCCCACGGTCCATGGGGATGAGAGGTCCTGCAGCATGGGGACGACCAAGGTAGGGGAGATAAAGTCCCTCAGGTCCTACCTTGGCCTCTGGTGGGGAGCTGCTGGTGGTGGGTGGTGGCCCTGGCTTGCAGAGGTGCCCTGGGCCTGGCGTTTCCTGCTTGGTGGCATCAGGAGGAGGGAGGGACAGAAGGTGACAAACTTTGCTCCCCTGTGCCACCTGCAGCTCCACCCCAAGGCAAGGACTGGGAGCTGCCACCATGAGGTCCTCCAAAGGCCTCCCAGAAGCCACAGCTTCAGACCTGAGAGTTCAACCAGGAAGAAGCAGAAGCTTTGTTGCCTCCTCCTCATCCTAAGAAGAAGAAGAAGGAAGAAGAAGGAAGAAAGAACATGGAAGAAGAAGGAAAAAAGAAGAAACAAGGAAGACAAGAAGAAGAAAGAAGAAAAGAAGAAGAAGAAAGAAGAAAAGAAGAAGAAGAAAGAAGAAAAGAAGAAGAAGAAAGAAGAAAAGAAGAAGAAGAAAGAAGAAAAGAAGAAGAAGAAAGAAGAAAAGAAGAAGAAGAAAGAAGAAAAGAAGAAGAAGAAAGAAGAAAAGAAGAAGAAGAAAGAAGAAAAGAAGAAGAAGAAAGAAGAAAAGAAGAAGAAGAAAGAAGAAAAGAAGAAGAAGAAAGAAGAAAAGAAGAAGAAGAAAGAAGAAAAGAAGAAGAAGAAAGAAGAAAAGAAGAAGAAGAAAGAAGAAAAGAAGAAGAAGGAAGAAGAAAAGAAGAAGAAAGAAGAAGAAAAGAAGAAGAAGAAAGAAGAAAAGAAGAAGAAAGAAGAAAAGAAGAAGAAAGAAGAAAAGAAAGAAGAAGAAAGAAGAAAAGAAGAAGAAAGAAGAAAAGAAGAAGAAAGAAGAAAAGAAGAAGAAAGAAGAAAAGAAGAAGAAAGAAGAAAAGAAGAAGAAAAGAAGAAAAGAAGAAGAAAGAAGAAAAGAAGAAGAAAGAAGAAAAGAAGAAGAAAGAAGAAAAGAAGAAGAAAGAAGAAAAGAAGAAGAAAGAAGAAAAGAAGAAGAAAGAAGAAAAGAAGAAGAAAGAAGAAAAGAAGAAGAAAGAAGAAAAGAAGAAGAAAGAAGAAAAGAAGAAGAAAGAAGAAAAGAAGAAGAAAGAAGAAAAGAAGAAGAAAGAAGAAAAGAAGAAGAAAGAAGAAAAGAAGAAGAAAGAAGAAAAGAAGAAGAAAGAAGAAAAGAAGATGAAAGAAGAAGAAAAGAAGATGAAAGAGGAAAGAGAAGAAATGAGAAAGAAGAAAGGAGAAAGGAGAAAGTAAAAAGAAAGAAGAGGAAGAAGAAGTTCTAAGGATGAGGCAACCTCAAGCTGTTGGTCAACCCAGAGCTCAGGGTCCTGCAGTGGGGTGGTCCTGGTGAGCACCAAGCTTCTGGTGGGACCTGGTTTGAGGGAGTCATGGAATGGGTTGGGTTGAAAGCACCTTCAGAGGTCATGGAGTCATGGAAGGGTTTGGGTGGCAAGGGACATTCAGAGGTCATAGAGTCTTGGAATGGGTTGGGTTGCAGACACCTTCCAAGCTCCTCCAGCCCAACCCCCTGCAGCCAGCAGGGCCAGCCCCAAGCAGAGCTCAGAGCCCCAAACCCCTGCCCTGGGCTGCTGCCAGCCAGGGGGCAGCTCCCACCCCTCTGGGGGACCTCCCCCAGGCTCTCCCCAGCCTCCTGCTGAAGAACTTCCTCAGATCTACTCCAGAGCTTCTCTCTTGCAGCTCCAAACCATCCCCCCTGGGCCTGGCCCCACAGCTCCTGCTCCAACCTCTGTCCCCAGCTTGCTCCTGGGCCCCTTCCAGCCCTGCCAAGGCCACCAGAAGGTCTCCCTGGAGCCTCCTCCATGCTGGGCACCCCCAGCTCTGCCAGCCTGGGCACCCAGCAGAGCCCTTCCACCCTGCCAGCCTGGCTGTGACCTCCTCTGGCCCTGCTCCAGCAGCTCCCTGCCTGTGCTGAGCCCTCCAGAGCTGTCCCCAGCACTGCAGGTGGCATCTCCCCAGGGTTTCATCTCCCACCTCCCTGGTTTCATGCTGTGGTTTGGAGCTCCAAGAGGAGACTCAGAGCAGAGAGAAGGGAGGAGTTCCTCAGCAGGTGGCTGGGAAGAGCTTCAGATGCTCCTTGATGTCCTTCTGAGCTTTACTCCTGGCTTGGACCTCAAGTTCTTCTACTCTGTGTTTTTTTTTTTTTTTTTTTTGCCTCATCTGAAGAAGCAGTAGGAGGTGGAACAGTTGGTTCCTTTCAGGAGGATGTGACTTCATCTCCTGGGCTCAAAACATCAGCAGAGCCTCCTCCTCCTCCTCCTCCTCCTCCTCTTCCTCTGCAGCAGTGATCAGGAGGCCCAAGGCCAAGCCCAGCTCTTGAGAGAGTTCAGTTTTGGAAGGAAACCAAAGCAACCAACTTCAAACTTCCTGAGGCTGAGCAATGCTGCAGCTCCACCCAGCCCTGAGCCAACCCTGGGTGGAGTGGAAGGTCCATTGGTGGTGGTGGCTCCCTGGGCCTGGTCCTTGGTTGACGTTCTCCTCTGTCCCACCCAGCTGCATCACCCCAACTGCTGGGAGCCACCAGGTTCCACCTAGGAGCTGAGGGATGAGCTGGGACAGCCCCCAAAAAGCGAACCAAGGTTGCTTCACGAGCTTCTGTCCATGGAAGCATGGAATGGGTTGGGTTGGAGACCACTTTGGAAGGTGATGGAGGCCAAACATGAGCCCAGCACTGCCCCAGCACCACCCCCCCAGGGCCCTCAGCACCACAGCTCCACACCTGCCAACCCCCTCCAGCCAGGGGCACTCCACCACTGCCCTGGGCAGCCTGGCACAGGCCTGGGCACCCCTCCAGGGCCACAACTTGGTGCTGAGGGCCAAGCTGAAGCTCCCCTGGCACAACCTGAGGCCATCTCCTCTTGGCCCAGCCCTCAGGAGCAGCCCTTGAGCCCCAGCTGGCTGCAAGCTGCTCTCAGGGAGCTGCAGAGAGCCACAAGGTCTCCCCTCAGCCTCCTCTGCTGCAGCCTCAACCCCCCCAGGGCCCTCAGCTGCTCCTCACAACTTCTCCACAGCCTTCTCCTCCTTCCCCACAGCCCTCCCCAGCTTCCTTGCCCTGCCCTGGCCCTGCCCCAGCCCTCAAGCTCCTTCTGGCACTCAGGAGCCCAACCCTGCCCCCAGCACTGCAGCTGTGGCCTCCCCAGTGCCCAGCCCAGGGGCACAAGCCCTGCCCTGCTCCTGCTGCCCATACCATTGCTGCTCCAGCCCAGGCTGCTGCTGCCCTCCTTGCCCCCCTGGGCACCCCCTGGCTCCTCTCCAGCCTCTGCCAACAACCCCCCCAGGGCCTTTCCCCCCAGGCACTTCCCAGCCCCTCTGCCCCCAGCCTGGAGCCTTCCTGGGCTTGTTGTGACCCCAGGGCAGGTGCCAGCCCTTGCCCTTGGTGCCCTCATCCCCTTGGCCTCCCCCATGGCTCCAGACCCCTCTGTAGCTTGGCCCTGCAGAAGCTGAGTTGTGAGCAACCACCTTGGGCCACCAGCTCTGCTCTGGGCCCTGCTGGAGGCCAAAGTGTTGGTTGCTGGTTGAGCTCCCAGGGGGCAGGACCTGAGGCTTCCGTTGTGGTTCCTCCGTTGCCTCAGCTTCCTGTTTGCTGCTCAAGGAGAGATGGCCACACCTGGAGCTGCTCAGCAGTGTCCTCTGCTGATGGATCTTCTGAAGAGGCCCAGAAGATGCTGAGAAACCTCTTGGAAGAGTGGAGTTGGGAAGGTTGGAGGAGACCTCTGAGGTCATCAGGTCCAAGCATCAACCCAACACCTCCATGGTCATCAAACCATGTCCTGAAGGGTGACAAAAGCTGTCTCAAGTGAGACAAACATCACAGAGTCATCAAGGTTGGAGAAGATCTCCAAGATAACCAAGAAGTCCTTCTATAAACCATCAAGATAACCTCTAAGAGCATCAGGAAGACCTCTAAGAATCATCAAGAAGACTTCTAAGGTCATCACAACCTCTAAGGTCATTTAAAAGACTTCTAAGGTCATTAGGAAGACCTCTAAGAGCATCAAGTCCAACCACCAACCCAACACCTCCATGGTCATCAAACCATGTCTTGAAGGGAGACAAAAGCTCCCTCAGGTGAGACAAACATCACAGAGTCATCAAGGTTGGAGAAGATCACAAAGAAGTCCTCTAGGACCATCAAGATAAGCTCTAAGAGCACCAGGAAGACCTCTAAGAATCATCAAGACGACCTCTAAGGTCATCACAACCTCTAAGGTCATCAAAAAGACCTCTAGGGTCATTAGGAAGACCTCTAAGAGCATCAGGAAGATCTCTAAGAGCATCAGGAGGATCTCTAAGAGCATCAAGATGACCTCTAAGGTCATCAAGTCCAACCATCAACCCAACACCGTCATGGTCATCAAACCATGTCCTGAAGTGAGACAAAAGCTCCTTCAGGAGGACAGAAGTTGTCAAATCATCAAGGTTGGAGAAGACCTCTAAGGCCATCAAGAAGACCTCTAAGATCATCAGAAAGACATAAGATCATCCAGAGGATCTCTATGGACATCAAGAAGACCTCTAAGATCATCAAAAAGACCTCTAAGGTCTGCACTATACTGTCCAGGGGCGTACTGGACTGTACTGGGCCATTCTACGAAACTATGAATTACAGTCGCCGTTGTTTCTGTTATCGAGGACGGGGGTGTTTTGTCCCTGCTCGGCCGCCATACGCCGCTCCCGCCGGCCGCTCCGCACCGCGCGCTCCCGCCGTGCGCCGCCTTTTTCCCCCTCCTGGCTGCCGGCCGCCATTTTGGAAACGGGCAAACGGTTCAGTCCTCCCTGTGCAAGCTGTTGTTCGCCAGGAGGAGAAATGGGGAGATGTGAGGATGGAGGAAGGGAAGAGCTTCAACTAACAGCGAAAGGCAGCGGGGGACTCGTGGCGGTGTGGGAAGAGGAAAGGAATAAAAAAGGGAGGTGGTGCCCGGA
Source organism: Indicator indicator (assembly GCF_027791375.1). Lineage (NCBI taxonomy): Eukaryota > Metazoa > Chordata > Aves > Piciformes > Indicatoridae > Indicator > Indicator indicator. Next base: position 43,100 of record NW_026539288.1, on the reverse strand, counting down.
AACAAAATGGCGGCCGCAGCGTCAGGGGGGGAGGGGATAAAAGCGCTACGGCGGCGCGGCGGGGTCAGGGCTGTTGGCGGGAGCGGGAAGCGGTGAAAGCAGCGGCGGAGGGAGGCCGGCCGTAGCCATGCACGTCGTGAAGAGAGGTGAGGGAGAAGCCCTAGGCCCCGGGGAGGGCAGCAGCCGGACATGGCGGAGGGGAGGTCCCCTGGCACCGGGGGGGAGGCGAGGCGAGAGGTCACCTCTGAGGGGGAAGTGTCCCTTCCTGGCAGCGGGGTGGGGGCAGCCCCCTCTGATTTGGGGGGTTGGGAGTCCTCTCGTGGGCACCTCGGGCCCCCCTCTCCTTTGGGGGTTCCTTCGTCGAGTACCTGGTGTGAGGGGACGGCACCCCTCTGCCTTGGGGGGGTCCTCTCATGGCATCTGCACCCCCTCTGTTTTGGGGAGGGGTCCCTCACATGGGGCCTGGTGTGAGGGGATGAGACCCCTCTGCTTTGGGGGTCCCTAAAATGGCCCCTTGGGGCCACTTCTGCTTTGGGGTGGGGGTCCCAAGAGTGGCACTTAGACCCACTCTGCATTTGGGGGTCCCTAAAATGCCCCTTGGGCCCCTTCTGCTTCAGGCTGGGGGTCCCTAAAGTGCAACTCAGCCACCCTCTGCATTTGGGGTTCCCTAAAATGGCCCTTGGACCCCTTCTGTTTTTGGGGGGGTCCCTCTCCTGAGCAGATGAGGACCCTGGGAAGGTCTCCCATGAGACGGGGAAGGCTGGATGGGGAAGTACCCCCAGTTTGATTTGGGAGACCCTCCCCTCTACCCCCCCAACACTACCATGCCAACCACTTTTGGGCTTCCTCACAGATCCTCAGAATGAAGCAGGTTGGAGAAGACCTCTGAGCTCCTCCAGCCCAAGCTCTCCCCCAGCACCATCTGATCAACCAGCCCATGGCCCTCAGGGCCTCATCCAGGCTGCTTTCAAACACCACCAGGGATGGAGACTCCACCACCTCCCTGGGCAGCACATCCCAAGGGCCAATCTCTCTGTCTGGGAAGAATTCCTTCCTCACATCCTGCCCAAACCTCCCCTGGCACAGCTTGAGGCTGTGTCCTCTCCTCCTGTGCCTGGGAGCAGAGCCCAACCCCCCCTGGCTGCAGCCTCCCTGCAGGGAGCTGTAGAGAGCAATCAGGTCTGCCCTGAGCCTCCTCTGCTGCAGGCTGAACACCCCCAGACCCCTCAGCCTCTGCTCACAGCCCTGTGCCCCCAGAGCCCCCTCCCCAGCCCTGTTGCCCTTCTCTGGGCACTCTCTTGAGCTGCTTGAACATGTCCAGAGAAGGGCAACAAAGCTGGGGTGCAGCACTGCCTGGGGTTGGTGTGGCCCCAGTGCAGAACCTGGCACTGGGATGTGTTCAGCCTCATGCCCTTGGGCTCTGCCCATCTCTCCAGCCTGCCAAGGTCCCTCTGCAGAGCCTCCTACCCCCTGCCCCTCAGCTTGGTGTCCTCCTCAAACTTCCTGAACAACCTCCCCACACCTTGGCCAGCAGAGAGGTCTCCATCCTCTGGGGCCAACCGCAGCTGGCCCTCGAGTGCCTTCTCTAGAGGATCAACACAAGAGGGTTCCCCTCCTGGGGGTAGGGGGGTGCTGGGTGGGAGGGCAGCATGCTGGGGGTCCCTGGGCCTGCAGTGACAGTGACCTTGTCCCCCCAGATGGCCGCCAGGAGAGGGTCATGTTTGACAAGATCACATCACGCATCCAGAAGCTCTGCTACGGCCTCAACGCTGACTTCGTGGACCCTGTGAGTCTCCCTTGGGCCTCCCAGCCCCCTTCACATCTCCCCCAGAACCCAAAAGGGAGCTCCTCCTCCCTGGCCTGGGGAGGACACGTTGGCCTCCCCCTGCTTGGCCTCCCTGATGTGCTTCCCTGCTTGGTCTCCTCCTTGCCTAGGGAAGCTGTGGACATCTCCTCCCTGGAGGTGTTCAAGGTCAGGCTGGAGGAGGCCTTCACCAACCTCTTCTGGTGGGAGGTGTCCCTGCCCCTGGCAGGGGGGTTGGAGCTGGAAGGTCCTCAAGGTCCCTTCCAACCCATTCTAGGATTCCTCTGAGTGTTTGGTGATGGTGATAGTGAGAAGGAAGGGTCCTGGTCCTTCAGATGAGGAAGAGTGTGGCCAGCAGAATGTCAAGGGAGGTTCTGCTGCCCCTCTGCTCTGCTCTGCCCTGTGGAGGCCACAGCTGCAGTGCTGGGAGCAGGGCTGGGCTGCCCAGTTCAGAGTCTGGGCACTGCTGCAGAGAGTCCAGGGGGAGGCTGGGGAGAGGCTGAGGGCCAAAGGAAGACAACAAAGGTGGGGAAGGGTCTGGAGAAGGAGGAGAAAGCTGTGGAGAAGTTGTGAGGAGCAGCTGAGGGCCCTGGGGGGGTTGAGGCTGCAGCAGAGGAGGCTGAGGGGAGACCTTGTGGCTCTCTGCAGCTCCCTGAGAGCAGCTTGCAGCCAGCTGGGGCTGAAGGGCTGCTCCTGAGGGCTGGGCCAAGAGGAGATGGCCTCAGGTTGTGCCAGGGGAGCTTCAGCTTGGCCCTCAGCACCAAGTGGTGCCCCTGGAGGCTTGTCCAGGTTGACCTGGGGGCTGCTGAGTCTGGAGCAGAGCAGCCCCAGAGGGGATCTGAGCAATGCTCAGCAAGAGCTGAAGGAGCTGGGGGAGGGGGAGGGCAAGAGCCTGGGGCTGGCATCTGCTGAGTAGTGCCAAGGGGCAGGCAGGAGGTGCCAGCAGGAGCAACTTAGAATCATAGACTCACAGAATCAGTCAGGGTTGGAAGGGACCACAAGGATCATCCACTTCCAACCCCCCTGCCATGGCCAGGGACACCTCACACTACAGCAGGCTGCCCAGAGCCTCATCCAGCCTGGCTGCAAACACCTCCAGGGATGGAGCCTCAACCACCTCCCTGCACAACCCATTCCAGGCTCTCACCACTCTCATGGGGAAGAACTTCTTCCTCACCTCCAGCCTGAATCTCCCCACTTCCAGCTTTATTCCATTCCCCCCAGTCCTGTCACTCCCTGACACCCTCCAAAGTCCCTCCCCAGCTTTCCTGCAGCCCCCTTCAGATCCTGGAAGGCCACAAGAAGGTCACCTCAGAGCCTTCTCTTCTCCAGACTGCACAACCCCAACTCTCTCAGGCTGTCCTCATAGGAGAGCAGCTCCAGCCCTCTGCTCACCCTGGTGGCCCTTCTCTGGACACCTTCCAGCATGTCCATAGCCCTCTTGGAACAGAGGCTCCAGAACTGGATGCAGTACTCCAGGTGGGGTCTCAGCAGAGCTGAGCAGAGGGGGAGAATCCCCTCCCTGGCCCTGCTGGCCACACTTCTCCTGCTGCAGCCCAGGCTCTGCTTGGCTCTCTGGGCTGCAAGTGCACATTGACAGCTCCTGCTGAGCTTCTCATCCCCCAGCACCCCCAAGTCCCTCTCCTCAGGGCTGCTCTCCAGCCAGTCCCTGCCCAGCCTGCATTTGTGCTTGGCATTGCCTCCACCCAGCTGCAGGACCTTGCCCTTGGTCTTGTTGAACCTCCTGAGGTTGGCTTGTGCCCAGCTCTGCAGCCTGTCCAGGTCCCTCTGGATGGATCCCTTCCCTCCAGCCTGCCCAGGTCCCTCTGGATGGATCCCTTCCCTCCAGCCTGCCCAGGTCCCTCTGGATGGATCCCTTCCCTCCAGCCTGTCCAGGTCCCTCTGGATGGATCCCTTCCCTCCAGCCTGTCCAGGTCCCTCTGGATGGATCCCTTCCCTCCAGCCTGCCCAGGTCCCTCTGGATGGATCCCTTCCCTCCAGCCTGCCCAGGTCCCTCTGGATGGATCCCTTCCCTCCAGCCTGTCCAGGTCCCTCTGGATGGATCCCTTCCCTCCAGCCTGGCCAGGTCCCTCTGGATGGATCCCTTCCCTCCAGCCTGCCCAGGTCCCTCTGGATGGATCCCTTCCCTCCAGCCTGTCCAGGTCCCTCTGGATGGATCCCTTCCCTCCAGCCTGTCCAGGTCCCTCTGGATGGATCCCTTCCCTCCAGCCTGTCCAGGTCCCTCTGGATGGATCCCTTCCCTCCAGCCTGCCCAGGTCCCTCTGGATGGATCCCTTCCCTCCAGCCTGCCCAGGTCCCTCTGGATGGATCCCTTCCCTCCAGCTGTCTGCTGCACCACACAGCTTGGTGTCATCAGCAAACTTGCTGAGGCTGCACTCAGTGCCTCTGTCCATGGCACCAACACAGATGTTGACCAAGCCTGGTCCCAGCACTGATCCCTGAGGGACTCCACTTGTCCCTGGCTTGCACTGGGACATGGAGCCATTGACAGCCACTCTTTGGGTGCAGCCATCAAGCCAGTTCTTTATCCATCCTGTGGTCCATCCATCAAGCCCATGTGTCACCAGTTTGGAGAGCAGGAGGTGGTGTGGGACAGTGTGGAAGGCTGTGCTCAGCTCCAGGTCAATGCCATCAGTTGCTCTCCCCTCATCTATTAATGTTGTCACCTGCTCACAGAAGGCCACCAGGTTTGCCAGGCAGGATTGTTTGGGGTGAGGCTGCTGGAGAGGCCTGGAGCAAGCTGCCCAGATGGTCTCCTGCTGTGGAGAGCTTCCAACCTCCCCCTGGCCACAGTGCCCCTGGGCCAAGCTGCCATGGGGGTGGTTGACCCTCATCCTGTTGGTCTCTGCCATGGCTCCAGCCTGCTCAGATCCTTCTGTAGCTCCTCCACCCTCCCAGCAGCTCCACATCCCCTACAGAGCCAGAGGTCTAACCTTGAGACCTTCCCCTTCTCAGGCCCAGATCACCATGAAGGTCATCCAGGGGTTGTACAGCGGAGTCACCACGGTGGAACTGGACACCTTGGCTGCTGAGACAGCTGCCACCCTCACCACCAAGCACCCAGACTATGCCATCCTGGCTGCCAGGATTGCTGTCTCCAACCTGCACAAGGAGACCAAGAAGGTCTTCAGTGGTGAGTCCCCTGTGGAGCTCAGAAAGGGCTTGAGGGAGAGGTTGAGGAGGGGAGAGGGAGGGAGGTGGCCTTCAGCAGAAGCCACTCAGTGCCCACTGAGTCCAGACCAGGGTTGTGGTGGTCTCCAGGGGTCAGCATTGGGTCAAGCCTTGGTTGACATCAACAGCAGCAGCCTGGGGATGAAGGGGCAGAGGGGACCTCAAGAGGACCTAAGGAGTCCTAAGATCATGGAATGGGTTGGGTTGGAAGGGACCTCCAAGGTCATCTAAGTGCACTGTGGTGTTCCAATACTGGGATGAGTCAAGCTGTGATTGGAGGTGTTTGGGGAGCTCCTCCTTGGAGGTGTTTGGGGAGCTCCTCCTCGAGGTCTTTGTCTTCTCCTGCAGATGTGATGGATGACCTCTACCACTACATCAACCCCCATAATGGAAAGCACTCCCCCATGATCTCCAAGGAGACCTTGGACATTGTGATGGCCAACAAAGATGTGAGTGAGCTTGGGGTGGGAGGAGGAGGAGGGTTGGGACCTCCAAGGGTTCAATTTGGGGCAGAAAAAGGAAATTCCTGCCTTTGCTTGGTCCAACCATGGATGGTGGAGGAGAAGGTGGTGGTGGTGGAGAAGGCAGTGGAGGTGAGAACTCCATGGTCTTGGAGATGGGAGGGGATGAAGGTCACCATGGGGGTTGGGTTCCAGGTTGTGGTTGGAGTTTCTTCTCCACCATCTTCTGGTGGAGCTTCAGTGGAAAAAAAGACCCAAAATTGATCATTTTCACTTGGGCTAAAACTTCTTCAAACCTTGAGTGGCCTTCAAGAGAGCTTTCACCACCATCTTCAAACCTTGAGTGGCCTTCAAGAGAGCTTTCACCACCATCTTCAAACCTTGAGTGGCCTTCAAGAGAGCTTTCACCACCATCTTCAAACCTTGAGTGGCCTTCAAGAGAGCTTTCACCACCATCTTCAAGCCTTGAGTGATCTTCAAGAGTTTTTCTCACCACCACCTTCAAACCCTGGGTGGTCTTCAAGAGACCTTCTCCTCACCATCCTCAACCCTTGAGTGGCCTTCAAGAGACCTCATCAGCATCTTCACACCTTGAATGGCCTTCAAGAGATCTCCACATCATCTTCAAACCCTGAGTGGCCTTCAAGAGACCTTCTCATTCCCACATTGATCCTTCTGGTAGATCTTTGAGATCAAAACTGTTCCACCAGAAGATCTTTGTGGAACCTCAACTTGAGGGAGTGCAAAAAAACCCCAAAAGTTGATTTTCAGTCAACTTTTGTCTCTTTTTGTCTCTTCCCAGCGTCTGAACTCGGCCATCATCTATGACAGAGACTTCTCCTACAACTACTTTGGCTTCAAGGTAACCAGGAAGGTTCTCCACAACCTTCTGGGATGAGGCCTTTTGGGATGGAAGGGAATTTGTGGAATGGGGTTGGGTGGGAAGAGACCTTCAAAGGTGATGGAGTCATACCTCAGACCTTCAGCTCTTCTCAGCCACCTTTCTTCTCTTTCTTTTGCTCTTCTCCAGACCCTGGAACGTTCCTACCTGCTGAAGATAAACTCCAAAGGTAAGAAGTCTCCATGGCCTTCCAGGATCTGAAGGGGGCTTCAGGCAAGCTGGGGAGGGACTTTGGAGGGGGTCAGGGAGGGATAGGACTGGGGGTGGGGAATAGAGCAAAACTGGAAGTGGGGAGATTCAGATTGGATGTGAGGAATTCTTCCCCATGAGGGTGGTGAGAGCCTGGCACAGGCTGCCCAGGGAGGTGGTGGAAGCCTCATCCCTGGAGGTTTTTGCAGCCAGGCTGGAGGTGGCTGTGAGCAACCTGCTGTGGTGTGAGGTGTCCCTGCCCATGGCAGGGGGGTTGGAACTGGCTGAGCCTTGAGCTCCCTTCCAAGCCTGACAGTTGTGCTGTGATTGTTCTGTTGGTGCTGTGCTGGGGCAGTGGCTGAGCGTCCCCAGCACATGCTGATGAGGGTGGCCGTGGGGATCCACAAGGGGGACATCGAGGCAGCCATCGAGACCTACAACCTGCTGTCGGAGCGCTGGTTCAGCCACGCCTCCCCCACGCTCTTCAACGCCGGCACCAACCGCCCCCAGCTCTCCAGGTACCTCCTGCCCTGCCAGCCTGGCCCTGCCTGCCCCCAGCTCTCCAGGTACCTCCTGCCCTGCCAGCCTGGCCCTGCCTGCCCCCAGCTCTCCAGGTACCTCCTGCCCTGCCAGCCTGGCCCTGCCTGCCCCCAGCTCTCCAGGTACCTCCTGCCCTGCCAGCCTGGCCCTGCCTGCCCCCAGCTCTCCAGGTACCTCCTGCCCTGCCAGCCTGGCCCTGCCTGCCCCCAGCTCTCCAGGTACCTCCTGCCCTGCCAGCCTGGCCCTGCCTGCCCCCAGCTCTCCAGGTACCTCCTGCCCTGCCAGCCTGACCCCTGCCCAGCCCCTGCTCTCCAGGTACCTCCTGCCCTGCCAGCCTGGCCCTGCCTGCCCCCAGCTCTCCAGGTACCTCCTGCCCTGCCAGCCTGACCCCTGCCCAGCCCCCAGCTCTCCAGGTACCTCCTGCCCTGCCAGCCTGACCCCTGCCCAGCCCCCAGCTCTCCAGGTGCCTCCTGCCCTGCCAGCCTGACCCCTGCCAAGCCCCCAGCTCTCCAGGTACCTCCTGCCCTGCCAGCCTGACCCCTGCCCAGCCCCCAACTCTCCAGGTACCTCCTGCCCTGCCAGCCCGGCCCCTGCCCAGCCCAGCTGGAGTAGGAGCAAAGGTTGGAGGTGGGGACTCCTCAAACAAAATGTTTGAAGCCCTGAGCCAACCCAGCTCTGACCCAACACGACCCAACTCATCCTGACCCAAGTCCGACCCAACTCTATGCAACCCAAACCAAGACTGAGCCGACCCAGCTCAGCCTGAGCCGGCTCTGAGCCACCCCAGCTCAGCCTGAGCCGGCTCTGAGCCACCCCAGCTCAGCCTGAGCCGGCTCTGAGCCACCCCAGCTCAGCCTGAGCCGGCTCTGAGCCACCCCAGCTCAGCCTGAGCCGGCTCTGAGCCACCCCAGCTCAGCCTGAGCCGGCTCTGAGCCACCCCAGCTCAGCCTGAGCCGGCTCTGAGCCACCCCAGCTCAGCCTGAGCCGGCTCTGAGCCACCCCAGCTCAGCCTGAGCCGGCTCTGAGCCACCCCAGCTCAGCCTGAGCCGGCTCTGAGCCACCTCAGCTCAGCCTGAGCCGGCTCTGAGCCACCCCAGCTCAGCCTGAGCCGGCTCTGAGCCACCCCAGCTCAGCCTGAGCCGGCTCTGAGCCACCCCAGCTCAGCCTGAGCCGGCTCTGAGCCACCCCAGCTCAACCTGAGCCGGCTCTGGGCCACCCCAGCTCAGCCTGAGCCGGCTCTGGGCCACCCCAGCTCAACCTGAGCCGGCTCTGGGCCACCCCAGCTCAACCTGAGCCGGCTCTGAGCCAACCCAGCTCAACCTGAGCCGGCTCTGAGCCAACCCAGCTCAACCTGAGCCGGCTCTGAGCCAACCCAGCTCAACCTGAGCCGGCTCTGAGCCAACCCAGCTCAACCTGAGCCGGCTCTGAGCCAACCCAGCTCAACCTGAGCCGGCTCTGAGCCACCCCAGCTCAACCTGAGCCGGCTCTGAGCCACCCCAGCTCAACCTGAGCCGGCTCTGAGCCAACCCAGCTCAACCTGAGCCGGCTCTGAGCCAACCCAGCTCAACCTAGCCTGAGCCGGCTCTGAGCCAACCCAGCTCAACCTAGCCTGAGCCGGCTCTGAGCCAACCCAGCTCAACCTAGCCTGAGCCGGCTCTGAGCCAACCCAGCTCAACCTAGCCTGAGCCGGCTCTGAGCCAACCCAGCTCAACCTGAGCCGGCTCTGAGCCAACCCAGCTCAACCTGAGCCGGCTCTAAGCCAACCCAGCTCAACCTAGCCTAACCCAGTTCTGAGCCAACCCAACCCGAGCCAGCTCAGCCTTGGCTTAACCCTGCCCCAGCTCACCCCTGCCCCAAGTCCCTCTGACCCAAGCCAGGCCTCTGAGGCTCTTTGTTGCCCTTCCAGCTGCTTCCTGCTGTGCATGAAGGACGACAGCATCGAAGGCATCTACGACACCCTCAAGCAGTGTGCTCTGATCTCCAAGTCTGCAGGAGGCATCGGCCTGGCCGTCAGCTGCATCCGGGCCACAGGCAGCTACATCGCTGGGGTGGGCCTGGGGCTGCCTGCCCCACACCTGCCACCTCTGCAGGGCTGCTTCTGCCCTCCCCCCGACCCTGAAGTCACCTCCACCCAGCCTCTGCCCCTCCTCACCAGCTCGTCACTTTCCATTCTCCATGGTCCCCCTCCCCTAAGAGGATTTCCTCTGGGGAGAAGCCCCAACCCCAGCTCAGAGCCAACCCAACCCCAGCTCAGAGCCAACCCAACCCCAAGCATGGTCCCAGCACTGCCCCAGCACCACCCCCCCATGGCCCTCAGCACCACAGCTCCACACCTGCCAAACCCCAACAGCCAGGGGCACTCCACCACTGCCCTGGGCAGCCTGGCACAGGCCTGGGCACCCCTCCAGGGCCACCACTTGGTGCTGAGGGCCAAGCTGAAGCTCCCCTGGCACAACCTGAGGCCATCTCCTCTTGGCCCAGCCCTCAGGAGCAGCCCTTGAGCCCCAGCTGGCTGCAAGCTGCTCTCAGGGAGCTGCAGAGAGCCACAAGGTCTCCCCTCAGCCTCCTCTGCTGCAGCCTCAACCCCCCCAGGGCCCTCAGCTGCTCCTCACAACTTCTCCACAGCCTTCTCCTCCTTCCCCACAGCCCTCCCCAGCTTCCTTGCCCTGCCCTGGCCCTGCCCCAGCCCTCAAGCTCCTTCTGGCACTCAGGAGCCCAACCCTGCCCCCAGCACTGCAGCTGTGGCCTCCCCAGTGCCCAGCCCAGGGGCACAAGCCCTGCCCTGCTCCTGCTGCCCACACCATTGCTGCTCCAGCCCAGGCTGCTGCTGCCCTCCTTGCCCCCCTGGGCACCCCCTGGCTCCTCTCCAGCCTCTGCCAACAACCCCCAGGGCCATTCCCCCCAGGCCCTTCCCAGCTCCTCTGCCCCAAGCTCTTAGCAATAGAACTTTGGAGCCCCTTGCTGCAGGACCTTCAGGAGGTGCAGCTCCATCTCCTCAGAGCTGTCCTTGAGTGGTTCCTCTTTGTCTCTGCAGACCAATGGCAACTCCAACGGCCTGGTGCCCATGCTGAGGGTCTACAACAACACTGCTCGATACGTGGACCAGGGTGGCAACAAGGTACCAGCCCCAGAGCCCCCCTGGGGCCAGGAGGCCACCTCAGCAACCAGGGAAACCTTCAACCTCTGCCCAAGGTGGCTCCCCAGGAAGTCCTGGAGATGATGAAGGGCTTGGAGCTGAGCCAGACACCACAGCAGGGTTTTTGCTGACCACTCCTGTTGGGCTTCTGAGCAATTCTGGGGACTTCTCCATGAGGGGCAGATGGGACAGGAGCTTCTTGGCCTGGTTGTGGTGGCCATGGGACAGGAGCTTCTTGGCCTGGTTGTGGTGGCCATGGGACAGGAGCTTCTTGGTGTGGTTTTTTTCACCCTTGAAGGCCTGGAGTCATTTAAGGTGGGAAACTCCTAGATCCTTCCTCTTCAGGTGGTCCAGAGGACCTCTTTGGGCTACTCAAGCACTTCTTGAGAAGCTGGGAGCAGCAACAGGTCCCCAGCCCAACCCAAGATGGAGAGGAACCCCTAAAACCCCCTTGAGGTGGCCTCACAAAGGCTCCCAACTTGAGCTCTGGGTAGCTCAGGCTGTTGAGTGCCTCCCAAGCTGGGCAGATGTCTCCTTCCTGGTCTTGCTCTTCTCACCTTGCTGTTCCTTGGTGTCCCAGAGGCCTGGAGCTTTTGCCATCTACCTGGAGCCTTGGCACTTGGACATCTTTGAGTTCCTTGACCTGAAGAAGAACACTGGGAAGGAGGAGCAGAGAGCCAGGGACCTCTTCTTTGCCCTCTGGATCCCAGACCTCTTCATGAAGAGAGTTGAAACCAACCAGGTGGGAAGCTTGGGTGGGCAGCAGAGGGTTGGTGGTGGAGGGGAGGTGGTTGGCAGCCATGGGCTGTGGAGCTCCCCAAGGGTTCCAGGCACCAAAGCAACTTCCTGGTGGACATCCAGGCCCCATCCTGGCTGGTGGAGAGTGGAGCTGGAGATGCTTTGGGGCCTTTGGCTGGTGGATGGTGATGCTCTTGGGTTACAGTTTGAACTTTGGAGGTTCCTCAGCAGATCAAAACCTTGAAGGAGTTGATCTTCAGGGGACATCTTCTCTTGGCTTACAGCTTGAGAAGCAACCATTTCCCTGAGCTCCAGCATGGTGCTGGTGGTGATGGGAAGGGAGCTCTGGAGCTCACCAAGGCTGGGGGCACCCCCAGCAGCTTGCCCAGGAGCAGCATGGCCAGGGGGGGTTGGAAGCTCTCCACACAAGGAGACTCCACAACCTCTCTGGGCAGCCTGCTCCAGGCCTTGGTCACCCTCAAGCCAAGAAGTTTCTCCTCATCCTCAGCTGGAAGCCTCCCCTGGACTCTCTCCAGCACTTCCCAGGCTCTCACCTGTGCAGCCCAGCCCTGGCCCCAGCCCTGCAGCTGTGGCCTGCCCAGAGCAGAGCAGAGGAGCATAGAACCCCCCTTGAGGTTCTGCTGCTGCCCACACTCTGCTCCATGCTCCCCAGGACACCTTTGTCCTCCTTGGCCTCCCCCAGGGCACCTTGCTGGCTGCTGGTCCCCTCCTTGCCCCCCAGCACCCCCAGCTCCTTCTCCTGGCAGCTGCTCCCCAGCAGCTCCCCCCTGCTCTGTGCTGCCCAGGGGCAGGACCCTCCCCTTGCCCTGGTGGACCTTCAGGAGGTTCCTCTGCTGGCAGAGGTGGTTCAAAGTGCCTCAGGAGGAGAAGTAGAGAGGTCAGGACCTGCAGAAGAAGCTGAAGGTCTTGAAGGTGGCTACAGGTTGTCCCTTCTTGCAGGACTGGTCCTTGATGTGCCCCAATGAATGTCCTGGGCTGGATGAAGTTTGGGGAGAAGAATTTGAGAAGCTCTATGAGAGGTAAGAAGACCCCAAGATGGGTGAGGTGGAGCCAAGGGAGGTGAGGTAGAGTCAAGAGGGCTGAGGTTGGTCCCAAGGGAGGTGAGGTTGGGCTCAAGGGTGGTGAGGTCAGACTTAAGTGGGGTAAGATGGACCCAAGGGAGGGGAGGTTAGGCCCAGGAGGGATGAGGCTAGGCCCAAGAGAGGCAAGGTGGAGCCAAGAGGTGAGGTTAGAGCTAAGAGGGGAGTGGTAGACCCAAGAGAAGGGTAATGGAATGAAGAGGGGCGAGGGTGGACCCCAAGAGGGGCAAGGTTAGACCCAAGACAGGTAAGGTAGAACCAAAAAGGGTGAGGGTAGACCCAGCAGAGGTGAGGTTAGGTCTAGGGGAGGTGAGGTTGGACTTAAGAGGGGCAATGGTGGCCCCAGGAGGGGTGAGATTAGGCCCAAGAGGGGTGAGGTTAGACCCAAGAGGGGTGAGGTTGGGCCCAAGGGAGGTGAGGTAGGACCCAAAGCAGGTGAGGTAGGACCCAAAGCAGGTGAGGTAGGACCCAAGAGGGGTGAGGCTGGACCCAAGAAGGACGAGGTGGACCCAAGAGGGGTGAGATGGACCCAAGAGGTCAAGTGGTCCTAAGAGGTGAGGCAGCCCCAAGAGATAAGATATCCTGAAGGTCTCACCTAGCTGAGACCTGGGCTTGGCCTTCCCCATGAGCCTTCTGAGGCCCATCCTTGAGGGACCTGAGGCTCCTTGGCCACCTTCTCTTGCAGCTACGAGCAGCAGGGCCGGGTGCGGCGGGTGGTGAAGGCTCAGCAGCTCTGGTACTCCATCATCGAGTCCCAGACAGAGACTGGCACCCCCTACATGCTCTACAAGGACTCCTGCAACAGGAAGAGCAACCAGCAGAACCTGGGCACCATCAAGTGCAGCAACCTCTGCACAGAGATCGTGGAGTACACCAGCAAAGAGGAGGTGAGGGGAGGAGGGCACCTGGAGAAGGTTGGCAGAGGAGCAGGCAGCTGCTCTAGGAGCTTCCTTGCAAGGTCATGGAATGGGTTGGGAAAGATCTTCCAAGGTGATGGAGTCCAAGCATGGAGCCCAGCACTGCCCCAGCACCACCACCCCAGGGCCCTCAGCACCACAGCTCCACACCTGCCAACCCCCTCCAGCCAGGGGCACTCCACCACTGCCCTGGGCAGCCTGGCACAGGCCTGGGCACCCCTCCAGGGCCACAACTTGGTGCTGAGGGCCAAGCTGAAGCTCCCCTGGCACAACCTGAGGCCATCTCCTCTTGGCCCAGCCCTCAGGAGCAGCCCTTGAGCCCCAGCTGGCTGCAAGCTGCTCTCAGGGAGCTGCAGAGAGCCACAAGGTCTCCCCTCAGCCTCCTCTGCTGCAGCCTCAACCCCCCCAGGGCCCTCAGCTGCTCCTCACAACTTCTCCACAGCCTTCTCCTCCTTCCCCACAGCCCTCCCCAGCTTCCTTGCCCTGCCCTGGCCCTGCCCCAGCCCTCAAGCTCCTTCTGGCACTCAGGAGCCCAACCCTGCCCCCAGCACTGCAGCTGTGGCCTCCCCAGTGCCCAGCCCAGGGGCACAAGCCCTGCCCTGCTCCTGCTGCCCACACCATTGCTGCTCCAGCCCAGGCTGCTGCTGCCCTCCTTGCCCCCCTGGGCACCCCCTGGCTCCTCTCCAGCCTCTGCCAACAACCCCCCCAGGGTCTTTCCCCCCAGGCACTTCCCAGCCCCTCTGCCCCCAGCCTGGGCTTGTTGTGACCCCAGGGCAGGTGCCAGCCCTTGCCCTTGGTGCCCTCATCCCATTGCCCTCCCCCATGGCTCCAGACCCCTCTGTAACTCCCTCCAGCAGCTCAACTGCCTCCCCCCCAGCTTGCTGCCACCTCCACCTGCCTTGAGGGATCCTCCATCCCCAGGCCAGGAAGGAGATGAGAAATCCACATCCCCATCCCCAGCTGCTCCTTGGCCCTCTGCATCCCCCTCCTTTGGGTGGAGACTGACGGAGGAGGAGGAGGAGGAATTGGAGGAGGCCTGGAGCAGAGCTGCTGAGGGTTTGGGAGAGGCTTTTTGCTCCTCCTAAAGTTGCTTTATTTCCCCTCCCCCCCCATTCTTGCTCTCCCCCCTGCAGGTTGCAGTCTGCAACTTGGCCTCCGTCGCCCTCAACATGTACGTCACCCCCGAGCACAGCTACGACTTCAGGAAGCTGGCTGAGGTCACCAAGGTCATTGTGAGGAACCTCAACAAGATCATTGACATCAACTACTACCCAGTGCCAGAGGTGAGGTCCTCTCCTCAGCTGTAATGCTGGTTAGGAGCCATTCTAGAATGGTCAGGGTTGGAAGGGAGCTCAAGGCTCAGCCAGTTCCCAACCCTCCTGCCATGGGCAAGGGACAACCTCACAGCAGAGCAGGTGGCTCAGAGCCACCTCCAGCCTGGCCTTGCATTTGGTCTTCTCACTTTTAAGGAGCTGTTGTGGAGAGGGGGATTAGGGATGGAGGATAACTGTTATTAAGTATGAAATGTGAATTATGAAAATTATTATTAATTGTTATTATTAATATCTAGTAATAATTTTATATATATTGATTCAGATGCATGGTTGTAAAAATATTTGGTTCATATTTGTTCATATTGGTAAAAATATTTGGTTCATATTGGGTCATAATTGCTTCAGTATATATAATTTTACCCAATTAGAACATTTACAGATTAGTTTCTAATTAAGGGAAGGAATGGGTGCAGTTCAGCCACTTGTCCACTAGATGGAGACTCGACAAGACGCTTGCAGCTTGCAACTCTGTACACAGATATTTAGAATGTTCTCACAGTCTAGCAGAGGTTGGAAGGGACCTCCAGAGGACATCAGGTCCAACCCCCCTGCCAGAGCAGGATCACTTAGGGTAGTCTGCACAGGAATGCATCCAGCTGGGGTTGGAAAGGCTCCAGAGAAGGAGACTCCACAACCCCCCTGGGCAGCCTGCTCCAGGGCTCTGTCACCCTCACTGTACAGAAGTTTCTCCTCCTGTTGAGCTGAAACCTTCTCTGTTCAAGTTTGTCTCCATTGTTCCTTGTCTTATCACTGTGCAGCACCCAAAAGAGCCTGGCCCCCTCCCCTTGATACCCACCCCTCAGCTATTGATAGACATTGATCAGATCCCCTCTCAGCTTTCTCTTCTCCAGGCTCAGCACCCCCGGGGCTCTCAGGCTCTCTTCCCAGGGGAGATGCTCAAGTCCCCTAAGCATCCTCCTGCCTCTCCCTTGGACTCTCTCCAGCAGCTCTCTGTCTCTCTGGAACTGGGGAGCCCCAAACTGGACAGAATATTGCAGGTGTGGTCTCAGCAGGGCAGAGTAGAGAGGTAGAAGACCTTCCCTAGCCCTGCTGGACACCTTTCTTGATCCATCCCAGGATGCCATTGGCTCTCTTGGCCACCAGAGCACATTGTTGTTCCATGCAGAACTTGCTGCCCACCAGCACTCCAAGGTCTTTCTCTGTGGAGCTGCTCTCCAGCAGGGCAGCCTCTAAGCTGTCCTGGTGCTGTTGTTATTCCTCCCCACGAGGCAAGTCAAGCTGGAAATATCACGCAGCTACACACGGGCGCTTTGAGTAGAAGGTTACTGGATGCTATACACATGAAAGATGCATTCTGTCTCTCTGTGTGGTGAGGCAAGTTGCTGGGTTGTGCTGGCTGCTGGGTTGTGCTGGCTGCTTGCTGCTTATCTGCCTGGGGCTGCTCCCATCTGGGTGGTGCCTTTCCTTCTCGCTCTGGGGGTGGGGGCAAGGTTGGCTTTCTTACAGAATCACAGAATCAGTCGGGGTTGGAAGGGACCACAAGGAGCAGCCAGTTCCAACCCCCCTGCCATGGCCAGGGACACCTCACACTACAGCAGGCTGCCCAGAGCCTCATCCAGCCTGGCTGCAAACACCTCCAGGGATGGAGCCTCAACCACCTCCCTGCACAACCCATTCCAGGCTCTCACCACTCTCATGGAGAAGGACTTCTTCCTCACCTCCAGCCTGAATCTCCCCACTTCCAGCTTTATTCCATGCCCGTAATCCTGTCACTCCCTGATAGCCTCAAAAGTCCCTCCCCAGCTTTCTCGTAGGCCCCCTTCAGATATTGAAAGGCCTCCTGCGGTCTCCCTTAGCGGGGCTGGAGCGGCTCCCTGAGCGGAGGGTCGGCTCTCCGCGCGGCGGGGCCGGCTCAGGTGGCGGTTCCCGGGAGGCAGGTGTCGGGGGGGTGTGGGGAAGCGATGCCTTCCCCCTGGGCTCGGCTGGAGGTGAGCTGACTCTGCCGAATCTCGGCGACTGCTTTCCGTTTAAATTACAATGCTGCAGTCTTTGCCTTGTGTCAATGGAGAGGCCACAGAATCGTCACAGAATCAGTCAGGGTTGGAAGGGACCACAAGGATCATCCAGTTCCACCCCCCCTGCCATGGCCAGGGACACCTCACACTCTCTGCTTTCCCTCGGGGACATCCCGGGTGCTTTGCCCCGGCACGGGGCTGCGGAGCGGCGGCAGTAGGCAGCTCCTTTTCTCTCCCGCAAACAGCAGGGGCTACGCAAGATGCGTTGCTGCTGATGGCTGCTTATGGCTGCTTAGTTAGCTTGCAGCAGATCTGGACTAGCCAGACTCGGGCTTAGCCCTTCCCCTTTGGGTTAAAGCTTACCCTCTCAGGGCTTTTCAAACTCAGTCCTTTCACCTGGGTCTGATCTCACCCTCTCTTGGGCTTACAACGCTGAGATTCTGTATCAGCGAAGGGATCTCCTTTGCTGGGTCCTCGAGCAGCTCGGGGAGCTCTGGCTTCTGTCTGTGGTGCAGAGGCCTCTAGTGCCCTTGCATGTGGGATGGAGAAGACTTGAGGTTTCCTGAGCTTCTGTGGCTCAGCCAAAGTGAGAGAAAGCAAAAGGAGAGAGCAAAGTGGTAAAGGAATGGAGTAATACTTACAGATTCTCGAGGCTGGATCTGGCCAACGGGCACCCTTGCCAACAAACTGCTTCCAACTATAGAAAAGGTGAAACTAGAATTATGCCCTTAGATGGGAAGAGCATAAGCATGCCCTGAGATGGGTGCATGCAGTTGTTTACCTCTCAGGAGGGGTTGGTGCCTGAGCTTTTGTCCTCCTCTCCTGGAACGACGGTGGAAGGGGGGACTTACCAAAACATGTCAGGACAAGTAGGCTGGCATCTGGGGGCATAATTTTGGGCATGTGATGCCTTCACTGCAGGAGCTCCCAGCCACTGCCCACCAGCACAGGGGTAACAGAAGAATCAGAGAAGAGTTGTTACAGTTGGAAGGGAGCTCAAGACTCAGCCAGTCCCAACCCCACTGCCATGGGCATGGAGCAAGAGCAGGAATGGAGCTGCTTGAGGCCAGCACCACGAGCAGGAATGGAGCTGCTTGTGTTCAGCACCACGAGCAGGAATGGAGCTGCTGGTGTTCAGCACCACGAGCAGGAATGGAGCTGCTTGTGTTCAGCACCACGAGCAGGAATGGAGCTGCTTGTGTTCAGCACCACGAGCAGGAATGGAGCTGCTTGTGTTCAGCACCACGAGCAGGAATGGAGCTGCTTGTGTTCAGCACCACGAGCAGGAATGGAGCTGCTGGTGTTCAGCACCACGAGCAGGAATGGAGCTGCTGGTGTTCAGCACCACGAGCAGGAATGGAGCTGCTTGTGTTCAGCACCACGAGCAGGAATGGAGCTGCTTGTGTTCAGCACCACGAGCAGGAATGGAGCTGCTGGTGTTCAGCACCACGAGCAGGAATGGAGCTGCTGGTGTTCAGCACCACGAGCAGGAATGGAGCTGCTGGTGTTCAGCACCACGAGCAGGAATGGAGCTGCTGGTGTTCAGCACCACGAGCAGGAATGGAGCTGCTGGTGTTCAGCACCACGAGCAGGAATGGAGCTGCTGGTGTTCAGCACCACGAGCAGGAATGGAGCTGCTGGTGTTCAGCACCACGAGCAGGAATGGAGCTGCTGGTGTTCAGCACCACGAGCAGGAATGGAGCTGCTGGTGTTCAGCACCACGAGCAGGAATGGAGCTGCTGGTGTTCAGCACCACGAGCAGGAATGGAGCTGCTGGTGTTCAGCACCACGAGCAGGAATGGAGCTGCTGGTGTTCAGCACCACGAGCAGGAATGGAGCTGCTGGTGTTCAGCACCACGAGCAGGAATGGAGCTGCTGGTGTTCAGCACCACGAGCAGGAATGGAGCTGCTGGTGTTCAGCACCACGAGCAGGAATGGAGCTGCTGGTGTTCAGCACCACGAGCAGGAATGGAGCTGCTGGTGTTCAGCACCACGAGCAGGAATGGAGCTGCTGGTGTTCAGCACCACGAGCAGGAATGGAGCTGCTGGTGTTCAGCACCACGAGCAGGAATGGAGCTGCTGGTGTTCAGCACCACGAGCAGGAATGGAGCTGCTGGTGTTCAGCACCACGAGCAGGAATGGAGCTGCTGGTGTTCAGCACCACGAGCAGGAATGGAGCTGCTGGTGTTCAGCACCACGAGCAGGAATGGAGCTGCTGGTGTTCAGCACCACGAGCAGGAATGGAGCTGCTGGTGTTCAGCACCACGAGCAGGAATGGAGCTGCTGGTGTTCAGCACCACGAGCAGGAATGGAGCTGCTGGTGTTCAGCACCACGAGCAGGAATGGAGCTGCTGGTGTTCAGCACCACGAGCAGGAATGGAGCTGCTGGTGTTCAGCACCACGAGCAGGAATGGAGCTGCTGGTGTTCAGCACCACGAGCAGGAATGGAGCTGCTGGTGTTCAGCACCACGAGCAGGAATGGAGCTGCTGGTGTTCAGCACCACGAGCAGGAATGGAGCTGCTGGTGTTCAGCACCACGAGCAGGAATGGAGCTGCTGGTGTTCAGCACCACGAGCAGGAATGGAGCTGCTGGTGTTCAGCACCACGAGCAGGAATGGAGCTGCTGGTGTTCAGCACCACGAGCAGGAATGGAGCTGCTGGTGTTCAGCACCACGAGCAGGAATGGAGCTGCTGGTGTTCAGCACCACGAGCAGGAATGGAGCTGCTGGTGTTCAGCACCACGAGCAGGAATGGAGCTGCTGGTGTTCAGCACCACGAGCAGGAATGGAGCTGCTGGTGTTCAGCACCACGAGCAGGAATGGAGCTGCTGGTGTTCAGCACCACGAGCAGGAATGGAGCTGCTGGTGTTCAGCACCACGAGCAGGAATGGAGCTGCTGGTGTTCAGCACCACGAGCAGGAATGGAGCTGCTGGTGTTCAGCACCACGAGCAGGAATGGAGCTGCTGGTGTTCAGCACCACGAGCAGGAATGGAGCTGCTGGTGTTCAGCACCACGAGCAGGAATGGAGCTGCTGGTGTTCAGCACCACGAGCAGGAATGGAGCTGCTGGTGTTCAGCACCACGAGCAGGAATGGAGCTGCTGGTGTTCAGCACCACGAGCAGGAATGGAGCTGCTGGTGTTCAGCACCACGAGCAGGAATGGAGCTGCTGGTGTTCAGCACCACGAGCAGGAATGGAGCTGCTGGTGTTCAGCACCACGAGCAGGAATGGAGCTGCTGGTGTTCAGCACCACGAGCAGGAATGGAGCTGCTGGTGTTCAGCACCACGAGCAGGAATGGAGCTGCTGGTGTTCAGCACCACGAGCAGGAATGGAGCTGCTGGTGTTCAGCACCACGAGCAGGAATGGAGCTGCTTGAGGCCAGCACCACGAGCAGGAATGGAGCTGCTTGTGTCTGTTCTTTCTAACAGGGAGGAAGTGGTCAGAATGGGAAGGAGGCTTCTTGCAACCCTGAACTTGGGTCCTTCCTGGAGATCCTTCCCACAGCTCCTTGCCAACCTTCTGGGCTGTGACCTCTTTGCTTCCCCCTCCCCAGGCCGAACGCTCCAACCGGCGCCACCGGCCCATCGGCATCGGCGTGCAGGGCCTGGCAGATGCCTTCATCCTGATGAGGTTCCCCTTTGAGAGCCCTGAGGCCCAGCTCCTCAACCAGCAGATCTTTGAGACCATTTACTATGGAGCTCTGGAAGCCAGCTGTGAACTTGCCAAGGAGCATGGACCCTACGAGACATACCAAGGATCTCCAGTCAGCAAAGGAGTAAGTAGCAGGAGACCCTCTTGCGGGAGGACCAGGGAGAGGCTGGAGCTGTGGGGCCAGAGGGGGAGGCTGGAGCTGTGGGGCCAGAGGGGGAGGGTGGAGCTGTGGGGCCAGAGGGAGAGGGTGGAGCTGTGGGGCCAGAGGGGGAGGCTGGAGCTCTGGGCACCACAGCTCCACACCTGCCAAACCCCTCCAGCCAGGGGCACTCCACCACTGCCCTGGGCAGCCTGGCACAGGCCTGGGCACCCCTCCAGGGCCACAGCTTGGTGCTGAGGGCCAAGCTGAAGCTCCCCTGGCACAACCTGAGGCCATCTCCTCTTGGCCCAGCCCTCAGGAGCAGCCCTTGAGCCCCAGCTGGCTGCAAGCTGCTCTCAGGGAGCTGCAGAGAGCCACAAGGTCTCCCCTCAGCCTCCTCTGCTGCAGCCTCAACCCCCCCAGGGCCCTCAGCTGCTCCTCACAACTTCTCCACAGCCTTCTCCTCCTTCCCCACAGCCCTCCCCAGCTTCCTTGCCCTGCCCTGGCCCTGCCCCAGCCCTCAAGCTCCTTCTGGCACTCAGGAGCCCAACCCTGCCCCCAGCACTGCAGCTGTTGCCTCCCCAGTGCCCAGCCCAGGGGCACAAGCCCTGCCCTGCTCCTGCTGCCCCTCACTGGTGCTTGGCTGCTGGTGGAGGAGCTTCACTCAGGTCAGGAGCAGAAAGAAGAGGTCAGCTTAGAGCCTGAGGGAGGTCTGGAAGCTGGGCCAGAGGTTGTCCTCTCTGATTTGGGCCATGCTTGGTGTCCCTCAGATCCTGCAGTATGACATGTGGAACGTTACCCCCACCCAGCTCTGGGACTGGAAGACCTTGAAGGAGAAGATTGCCAAGTGAGTGAGGCTTCCCTGGGGACCTCCTGAGTCCAGAGGAGCTTCTGTTGTGTTCCTCTGGATGTCCCTCCTGAGGGTTTGCAGGTCCCCCTGAGAAGCTCCTGACCTCGAGCTGAGATCTTCCTCCTGCTCCTCTGAACTCTGCTCTCCTTGGCTCTCTTGTGTCCTCCCACCCTGGGTTGAACCTCTCCCACCTCCTGCTTGTGCTCCACAGGTATGGGGTGAGGAACAGCCTCCTCATCTCCCCCATGCCCACAGCCTCCACCGCCCAGATCCTGGGCAACAATGAGTCCATGGAGCCCTACACCAGCAACATCTACACCCGCAGGGTCCTCTCCGGGGAGTTCCAGGTGAGGGGGGCACAGCCTGGGGGACCCCAACCTTCAGCCCAGCACTGCCCCAGCACCACCACCCCATGGCCCTCAGCACCACAGCTCCACCCCTGCCAAACCCTTCCAGCCCTGGGGACTCCACCACTGCCCTGGGCAGCCTGGCACAGGCCTGGGCAAGCCTCAAGGGGATGATCCTTGGGCCACCCAACCCCCCTCTGGGCCACCCAACCCCCCTCTGGGCCACCAAACCTTTAGATCACCCAAACCCTCCTCTGGGCCACCAAACCTTTAGATCACTCGGGCCTTGGTCCCCCCCCACCCCCCTTGGTCCCAACCTTTAGACCACCCAATCCCTTTGGTGCCCCCAAGCCTTTCCTTCTGTGCCCCTTCCAGGTGGTCAACCCTCACCTGTTGAAGGACCTGACTGAGAGGGGGCTGTGGAGTGAGGAGATGAAGAACCAAATCATTGCCCACAATGGCTCCATCCAGGTACAGCTGAAGGTCCAGGGGAAGAGGTTGGACAGTTCTGGATCTTCTGGGGGGCTGGTGGTGAGACCTGAGAGCTTCTGAGGACCAAGCAGTGATGGACTGCAAAGAGCTCTTCTCAGATCCACCAGGAGAAGATCTCCTGCTTCAGCTGGGAGCTTTCTCCATGCTTGGGTGGCTTCAGCAGCAGGATGCTGAGCTTCAGTGACACTTTGGCCACCAAAAACCTTCTTTCTAAGCCCAACCCCTTGAAGCCCTCCTCAACTGCTGAACCTCTTGATGACCTCTGGGAGGGAGTTCCTCACCACTTCTCCCTCTCCCAACCTTGGCCAACTCTTCCTGGGGTTATTTTTCCTTCTCAGAACATCCCTGAGATCCCTGAGGACCTGAAGCAGCTCTACAAGACCGTGTGGGAGATTTCCCAGAAGACCATCCTGAAGATGGCAGCTGCCAGAGGAGCTTTCATCGACCAGAGCCAGTCCCTCAACATCCACATTGCAGAGCCCAACTATGGGAAGCTCACCAGCATGCACTTCTATGGCTGGAAGCAGGTCACTGGGAGCACTGGGAAGCACTGGGCAGGGGCCCAGCAGTTGAGCGGGAGATGTTCCTCCAACAAGAGTTGGCTTGGTTGGGTCTCAGAAGGGGGTGGAGATGTTCCTCCAACAAGAGTTGAATTGGTTGGGTCTCAGAGGAGGGCACTGGGAGCATTGGGAAGCACTGGGCAGGGCCCTAGCAGTTGAGATGGAGATGTTCCTCCAACAAGAGTTGGCTTGGTTGGGTCTCAGAAGGAGGTGGAGATGTTCCTCCAACAAGAGTTGGCTTGGTTGGGTCTCAGAAGGAGGTGGAGATGTTCCTCCAACAAGAGTTGGCTTGGTTGGGTCTCAGAAGGAGGTGGAGATGTTCCTCCAACAAGAGTTGGCTTGGTTGGGTCTCAGAAAGAGGTGGAGATGTTCCTCCAACAAGAGTTGAATTGGTTGGGTCTCAGAAGGAGGTGGAGATGTTCCTCCAACAAGAGTTGAATTGGTTGGGTCTCAGAAGGAGGTGGAGATGTTCCTCCAACAAGAGTTGGCTTGGTTGGGTCTCAGAAGGAGGTTACTGGGAGCACTGAGAAGCACTGGGAGCACTGGGCAGAGGCCCAGCAGTTGAGATGTTCCTCCAACAAGAGCTGACTTGGTTGGGTCTCAGAAGGGTTAGAAGGTTCTCCAATGGCAGCAGAGGAGGTTGATGCCCCAGGGGTGGCACTGGTCCAGGGTAGGTTGGGTGAGGCTCTGAGCAACCTGCTCTGGTTGGGGATGTCTTGGAAGGTGCCTTCCACCCAACCCATTCCATGACCTTGAAGGTGCCTCCAACCCAACCCATTCCATGACTCCATGACCTTGGAAGGTGCCTTCAACCCAAGCCTTCCATGATCTTAGAAGGTCCTTCCAACCCAACCCATTCCCTGATTCCATCACCTCTGAAGGTCCTTCCAACCCATCCATCACTCCATGACCTTGGAAGGTGCCTCCAACCCAACCTCCTCCATGCTCCCATGACCCCTGAAGGTTTTCTCCTCACCCTCCTTGCTCTGCAGGGCCTGAAGACTGGGATGTACTACCTGAGGACCAAGCCAGCTGCCAACCCCATCCAGTTCACCCTCAACAAGGAGAAGCTGAGGGAGAAGGAGAAGACCTCCAAGGAAGAAGAGGAGAAGGAGAGGAACAAAGCAGCCATGGTCTGCTCCTTGGAGAACCGAGAAGAGTGTCTCATGTGTGGCTCCTAGAAGAGGTCCAACAAGACCTTGGGCTGGAGGCCTTCTGAGCTGTGACCTCAGGGAGGGCTTTGGCCTGGTGGCAAGACCTGGGGAGGTCACAGTTGGGTTTTGGAACTTCTCCAGATGGTTGGGGGTTGGTCCACAGGTGGTGGAGGAGGAGCTTTGTGGTAGTGCTTTAGTAGCTTGGGGCCTCCTCCAAAGCTCTGCTGCTGTGGTCTTCATGTTGAAGTCTTCAGGGGTGGGGATTAAAGATTTCTTCTGAGGACTTCAGAGGCTTCTTCTCAGTCTCTGCTGGTGGCTCCAGAGGTGGCCCTCAGAGAGTGGCAGCGTTCCAGGTGTGCTGGAGGCTCCTTTTTGAGGGGACACCTTGGGTCCTCCTAGCTTGGAGGGGTCTACCACTGCCAGGGAGACCTTTCCTCTCCATCTCCTCCTCCTTGTCCCACCACCAGGAGACTTTTCCTCACCATTTCCTCCTCCCTGTCCTACCTCAAGACCTTTCCTCCTCCTTGTCCCACTACCAGGAGACTTTTCCTCACCATTTCCTCTTCCCTGTCCCACCTCAAGACCTTTCCTCACCATTTCCTCTTCCTTGTCCCTTCTCCTTCCTGGAATCATTAAGGTTGGAGAAGATCTCTAAGATGACTTCAAGTCCAACATTCTACCCAACATCTCCGTGACCACTGGACCACCATCTGCTCCAGTTTTGGGCTCTTTGGGATGGTCCTTAGGTCTCTGAGGTTTTCCTGGACTCTTTGGGTGTACTCCTGGGCCCTTTGAGGTTCTCCTGGGCTCTTTGGACCATTTCTAGGTTCTTTGGACACTCTCCAGGTCCCTTTGGAGTTGTTTCAGTCCTCTGGGGTTGCTCCTGCTCCCTTTGAGGGCTCTCCAGGTCCCTTTGAGGCCTCTTTGGTTTTCTCCTGGCCTTCTGATTTTTCTGAAGGACCAAAGTGGTGGCAGCTGAAGCCTGGTGAGTTCCAACCAAGCCTTTGGGGCTTGGTGTCCATCCCTCTTCTTCACACCTGGGCAGGAGCTGATGGAGGTGTGGGGATGCAGAAGGTGGAGCTGCTGGGGTGGTGGAACTCCATCCCTTGGAGGCACAGGAAGACCTCACCCAGCCTTGCTGCCTCACCTTGGAGGTCCTCCTGGGCTCTTGGAGGTCTCCTCCTGCCTCTTCCTCCCCTTCCCCCCCTTTCCCTATCCTCCCCCTCCTCATCTTCCCCCTCTGGACCCAGCCCCTTGTTTCCCCTCGGGCATCTCTCCTGTCCCATTCCCTCAGGAGCCTGAACTTTCCTCACTCCCTGCCCAGCCCTGGCACCCAAGGCAGGAGCTGAGCTGGAGCCACTCAGCCCAGCTGGGGACCTGCTCTGGACCTCCTTGGCTCTGACCTTCACCCACACCACCCCTGAGTCCTACTCCCCAGGGCTGCTCTTCCAACTCTTCATCCCCTGCTGGGGGTTGAGGTTCCACAGGGGGATTGGTGGCACAAGACCAACGCCAGGAGGGGCACCAAGGGCAAGGGCTGGGACCTGCCCTTGGCTCACAGCCACCCCAGGAAGGGGCAGAGGGGCTGGGAAGTGCCTGGGGGGAAAGGCCCTGGGGGGTTGTTGGCAGAGGCTGGAGAGGAGCCAGGGGGTGCCCAGGGGGGCAAGGAGGGCAGCAGCAGCCTGGGCTGGAGCAGCAATGGTGTGGGCAGCAGGAGCAGGGCAGGGCTTGTGCCCCTGGGCTGGGCACTGGGGAGGCCACAGCTGCAGTGCTGGGGGCAGGGTTGGGCTCCTGAGTGCCAGAAGGAGCTTGAGGGCTGGGGCAGGGCCAGGGCAGGGCAAGGAAGCTGGGGAGGGCTGTGGGGAAGGAGGAGAAGGCTGTGGAGAAGTTGTGAGGAGCAGCTGAGGGCCCTGGGGGGGTTGAGGCTGCAGCAGAGGAGGCTGAGGGGAGACCTTGTGGCTCTCTGCAGCTCCCTGAGAGCAGCTTGCAGCCAGCTGGGGCTCAAGGGCTGCTCCTGAGGGCTGGGCCAAGAGGAGATGGCCTCAGGTTGTGCCAGGGGAGCTTCAGCTTGGCCCTCAGCACCAAGTTGTGGCCCTGGAGGGGTGCCCAGGCCTGTGCCAGGCTGCCCAGGGCAGTGGTGGAGTGCCCCTGGCTGGAGGGGTTTGGCAGGTGTGGAGCTGTGGTGCTGAGGGCCCTGGGGTGGTGGTGCTGGGGCAGTGCTGGGCTCCATGCCTTGGTCTCCACCATCTCCAAGTTCTTCTCCCACCTGAAGGATTCTGTGACCCCCAGCAGCCCCTTGGTGGGGGAGGACCACAGCAGACACCTCCCTGGTGGCTTCCCCAAGGCAGCACTGGCCAGGAGGGGACACCAGGGAGCACCACAGCCTTGAGGAAGCTTTTCTGGAAGCCACCAGGGGTGACCAGGACCATGACTGACATCAGGCACTGACAACCCCAACCCCCCTCCCCCCCTTCCTCCCACCCTCCAACTCCTCTTCCTCCTTCCACCCCAGAAGCAACCAGACCCCAGAGGTGATGCTGGGAGACCTTTATTGAGGAGGGGGTGAGAGCTCCAGCAGGAGCTCCAAGGACATCTCCAAGGGGCTGGGGGTGGAGCAGGGACCTTCTCCCCCAGGCAGCTGAGGGGGGGAGGGGGTGCTCAGTGGTACCTGTGTGCCAGGGCGTGTGCCACCACGGTCACCAGCTTCTGCCACACTGCCTGGCAGGCAGGGCTGAAGTCCTTGGTGAAGTGGGCAGCAAGGACAACGATCAGGATGTCCCCAAGGAGCTGCAGGAGGACAAAAAGGGAGGAGGAGTTGGAGGTTGTTGCTGCTCTGCCAGCCCAGGGGGCAAGGAGGGGGCAGAGCCAGGCTGGGGGAGCTCTGGAAGGGACATCCTGAGCTGGGAGACCTCCTGGTGCGAAATCATGAGGTGGGAGACCTCCTGCTGGGGGTACCATGAGGTGGGAGAGCTCTGGAAGGGACATTCTGAGGTGGGGTTTGAGCAGGGGACACTCTTGGAGGAGGGTTTGTGATCTACATGCACACAGCTTCACCAACCTCCCCACCATCTCCCCAACCCACCCCTGCCCTGCCTTCAGCCCTGATCATCATCTTCTCTGAGGGCTTCTCCCCTCATGGATGTTCTCCAGCTCCTTGATCTCCTTGCCTCTAGGTCCTTCTTCTCTCCCTTTCCACCCACGGGCTGAGGTTCCTTGACCTGCCTTCTGACCTTGACTTCACTTGACCCTTCCTTCTCCTCCTGGAAGGACTTCACCCTCCTCCTCAAGAAGCTTTGGAGCTCCAGGGCTGGAGATTTCTCCACCTCCACCATTCCCTGGAGATGCCTCCAGCGTGCTTCTCTTGCTGGAGGCTCCATGACCTCCTCAACACTTCCTTCCCCACCCCTCTGCCTCTTCCAGCTCCTGATGGACCTTCCCCTGGCCTTGTTTCTTCTGTCCCCACCCAGCTCTCCTCCCAACATCTTCTCCCCCCACTGCTGCTCTCCTCACAATGAGACCTTTCAGGGTGGAGGTCCCCAAGACCATCCTGCAGGAGCCATCACCTCCCTCCACCAGCCAAAGGAAGTGCCCCCAGGTGCTGCTGGTGGAGGCAACCCCCATGAGACTCCAAGGAAGGAGCTCCAGGGTCTCCAGGCAGGACTCACCCTGAAGTTCTCGGGGTCCACGTGGAGCTTCTCACAGTGCAGCTCTGACAGCTTGGAGTAGGTGGCTTTGATGTTGTCCAGGTTCTTGATGGCTTCCCCAAAGGAGGTGAGGACCTTCTTGCCATGGGCACGGACCCTGGGGTTGCCCAGGATGGCAGTGGGGCTGGAGAGGTTCCCAAAGGAGGAGAAGAACCTCTGGGTCCAAGGGTAGACGATCAGCAGCCTGCAGGGAGGAGGCCACAAAGGAGAGATGGAGATGGTTAGAGGCTGCCAGGAGGGGTCCTGGTGGTGCCTCTGCCCCCCAGGGTGCCAGCTGAGGAGATGCCCACAGCAGCTTGGAGCTCACCTGGCCAGGGCCTCAGCACCACATTCCTCCACGTTGACCTTGGCCCAGAGGCTGGTGATGAGCTGCTTCTCCTCAGCTGTCCAGTGCACCATGGTGGCTGCTGCTGAGCTGGTGGCTTCCTCAGGAGCTGGCAGGAGGAGGACACAGGAGGCTTGGAGCTGAGTTGCAGACCCCCAGGCTGCTGCTGGTGGCTCTTTTATCCTCCCCCCACCAGCAGCTCCTCCCCAGCCCAGGGGTCATTGGTTGGGGAGCTGCTGGGGGGTCCCCCAGCAGAGCAGGGCAGCAGGAGGAGGGTGGTCAGGGTGTGGCAGCTGGAAATGGGGCCTCTTGTCCTGCTGAGGGCAGAAGATTGGTCCCAGGCCCCCTCTGGGCAGGGTCAGGTCTCCATCTGACCTGCCAGATAGGGACCTCTCTGTGGAGAAAGGGCTGCCAGAGTCACCATGGGATGGGCCAGCACCAGCCCCCCACCAGCTCCCCAACCTCCCCAGCTCCCTAACCCCACCACCCCCACCAGCTCCCCAACCTCCCCAGCTCCCCAAGCCCACCAGCTCCCCAACCTCCACATCTCCCTAACCCCACCAGCCCCCCATCAGCTCCCCCACCAGCTCCCCAAGCCCACCACCCACACCAGTTCCCCAACCCCACCAGCTCCCCAACCTCGTCAACCTCTCCTTTTTTCTGCCTTCTTCATCTCTTCCATCTCCCCCAACCTCTCCATCACACTGAGTTTGGATGAGACCTTCAACTCCAAACCCCTGACCCATTTTTCTCCTGCCTTTACCCAAGTTGGTTGCTCTCACCCCTCAGCCTCGCTGAGGTTCTTCATCTCAGCAACTCCAGGAGGAAAAGAGAGTCCTGGGGAGAGGCTCCAGGCTGTGGTCTCCAGCCAGAACCTCAGCCCTGGGCTGACAAGTGGCTGGAGAGGACACCTGATGGGGAGAGCTGGAGTGAGGGACACGGCTGGGGGAGAACTTCTGGAGTGCAGAGAAGAAGAATCATGGAATGGGTTGGGTTGGAAGAGAGCTTGGAGATGACGGAGTCCAAGCATGGTCCCAGCACTGCCCCAGCACCACCACCCCAGGGCCCTCAGCACCACAGCTCCACACCTGCCAACCCCCTCCAGCCAGGGGCACTCCACCACTGCCCTGGGCAGCCTGGCACAGGCCTGGGCACCCCTCCAGGGGCACCACTTGGTGCTGAGGGCCAAGCTGAAGCTCCCCTGGCACAACCTGAGGCCATCTCCTCTTGGCCCAGCCCTCAGGAGCAGCCCTTGAGCCCCAGCTGGCTGCAAGCTGCTCTCAGGGAGCTGCAGAGAGCCACAAGGTCTCCCCTCAGCCTCCTCTGCTGCAGCCTCAACCCCCCCAGGGCCCTAATATTAATTAGCAGGATTGTTAGCTCTATTAATTACTATTAGCAGGGTCATTACCTCTATTTATTATTATTATTGTTGTTATTAATGTTCTTAGCCAGGGTATTTATCATTATCAGCTCTATGGCTTATTGTTATCAGGACTATTAGCTCTATTGTTTATTATTATTTATTATTATTAAGACTACTAGCTCTATTATTAATTAATTATTACCATTGCTAAGACTCTTAGCCACAGTATTTATCATCATTAGCCCGATTATAGCTCTTTTTATTAATCATTAGCAGGACTATTAGCTCTGTTAGTTGTTACTGTTAGGAGGGCTTTTAGCTCTATTATTTATTTTTATTTTTATTATTAAGACTATTAGCCACATTATTTATCATTATTAGAAGGAGTATTGCCTCCATTAATTATTATTAGCAGGATTACTAGTTCCATTATTTATTATTAGAAGGATTATTAGCCCCATTAATTACTATTAGCAGGAGTATTAGCTCCATTAATTATTATTAGCAGGATTATTAGCTCCATTAAGTATTATCATCAGGATTATAATCTCTATTAATTATTATTAATGGAGCTAATAATCCTGTTAATTATTATCATCAGTATTATTAACTCCATTAATGAATATTAGCAGGATTATTAGCCCCATTAATGATTATTAGCAGGATTAGTAGCTCCATTAACTCTTATTAGCAGGATTATTAGCTCCATTGATTATAATGTCTATTAGCAGGGCTGTTACCTCTATTATTTATTATTAGGAGGACTCTTACCTCTATTATTAATTATTGTCATTATTAAACTCATAGCCATCTTATTTATCCTTAGCATGACTCAGCTCTACTCTTGATCATTATTACCAGGACTATTGGCTCTATTATTTATTATTAAGAGGACTTTTAGCTCTGTTATATTATTATTATTATCTGTATTATTTCATTAGCATGACTCAGCTCTATTAATTATTAGCAGGACCCTTAGCTCTATTATTTATTATTAGGAGGACCCTCAGCTCTATTATTAATTATTAGGAGGGCTAGTAGCCTTATTATCAATCATCAGCAGCCCTATTAGTTAGTATCAGGAAGCCTCCTATCTCAATCACTAATTATTAGCTCTGTTCTTAATCACCAGCAGCATTATTAGCTCCTTTATTCATTGCCAGCAGGGCTATTAGCTCCCTTATTAATCAGCAGCTCTATTATTTATCATTAGCAGGACTTGTGTCCTCCCCTCCTCCTCCTCCCCCCAAGCAGGTTGGGACCTCCCAGGGCCCAGCAGGAGCTGACAAACAAGGTCTGGCCCGGGGCTGATAGCAAAGGTCCTTATCTGGAGCCTCCTCCACCCAGCAGCTGCTCGGCCACCATGACTCAGCTGCTGCCTCACAGCCTTCCTCCAGCAGCCTTCACCTGGCTTCTCCTCTTCCTCCCCTAAATCTCCTCAAGCCTCACCCAAAAGCATCTCAAGCCTCCCCAAAAACCTCCCCATATCATCTCAGTTCTCCCCCAAGAACCCCCAAATCCTCTCAAGCCTCCCCCAAAACCTCCCAAAATCCTCTCAATTAAGACCAAAACCATCTCAAGCCTCCCCAAACCCTCCCAAGATCATCTCAAGGCT
The DNA here is from genome assembly GCF_027791375.1 of Indicator indicator. Lineage (NCBI taxonomy): Eukaryota > Metazoa > Chordata > Aves > Piciformes > Indicatoridae > Indicator > Indicator indicator. Next base: position 12,612 of record NW_026539288.1, on the reverse strand, counting down.
CCTCAAAAACCTCCAAAACCTCCCCAAATCATCTCAATTAGCCCCAAAAAGCATCTCAAGCCTCCCCCAAACCCCTCAAGATTCTCTCACTCCTCCCCAAAACCTCCCAAGAACATATCAAGCTTCACCAATGAACCCCAAAATCATCTAAATTATCCCCAAAATCATCTTAAGCCTCCCCCAAAACCTCCCAAATTCACCTCAAACCTTTCCAAACCCTCCCAAGATCATCTCAAGCCTCCTCAAAAAACTCCAAAACCTCCTCAAATCATCCCAAAATCTCCACCAAAACCCCCCAAATCATCTCAATTATCCCCAAACCATTTCAAGCCTCCCCCAAACCCCTCAAAATTCTCTCAGTCCTCCCCAGAACCTCCCAAGATCTTGAGCTTCACCAAAACCCCCAAAATCATCTCAGTTATCCCCAAAACATCTCAAGCCTCCCCACAACCCCTCACCTCCAACCTTCTCTAGGTGACCTCCAAAGGCCGATCCCACCCCAAAGAAAAGGACCCAAAATGAAGTTTTTCTGGAGGGAAAAATTCCTTCTCAAGTTTGAGGCCACCTCCATCCTTCTTCAGATGACCTCCAAAGGCCAATCCCACCCAAAAAAAACTCAAATCCCACACAGAAGGACCACAGGAGGACCCAAAATGAGGATTTCTGGAGGGAAAACTTCCTTCTCAAGCTTCTCTAGATGACCTCCAAAGGCAAATCCCACCCCAAATAAAAGGACCCAAAATGAGGTATTCTGGAGGGGGAAAAAAAAAAAACTGCTCAAGCTTGAAGCCACCTCCAACCTTCTGCAGATGACGTCCAAAGGCATATCCCACCAAAAAAAAAAAAAAAAAAAAAAAAAAAAAAAAAAAAAAAAAAAAAAATCAAACCCCACACAGGAGGACCACAGGAGGGCCCAAAATGAGGTTTTCTGGGGGGAAAAAACCTTCTCAAGCTTGAGGCCACCTCCAACCTTGTCCAGGTGACCTCCAAAGGCAAATCCCACCTCAAAAAACTCAAAATCCACCCAGAGAAAGGACTCAAAATTATTTTTTTCTGGAGGAACAACCTCCCAAGCTTCCCCCCAACCACCAAATGCCCACCACAGCCTCCTCCCACCCAACCCCTTCCATCCTGCCACAGACACGAAGGACTCAGTAGAGGCTTGCCAAGGCTGAGCTTTATTTGACTGTAGGAAGCTGTGGGCTCCAGAGGAACATCTCAAGGCTGCTGGAGGCCCTTGGCCACCTTGGATCTAGTGGTACTTGCGGGCCAGGGCGTGAGCCACAGCACGGACCAGCTTCTGCCAGGCAGCCTGGGCCTCAGGGGTGAAGTCCTTGCCGAAGTGGGCACCCAGGACGATGATCAGGATGTCACCCAGGAGCTGGGGGGACACAGAGCAAAGCAGGAGAGGTGGTGAGCAAGGAGGGGAGGAGGGGGTGAGGGAGGAGGAGATGTGGCTGAAAACAAGGAGCAGAAAATGTGGTTGGGAGAAAGGAAGAGAATTTGTGGTTGAGGAAGGAGGAGGAGATGTGGAGCTCCAGCACCTCCATGCTGGTGGTGACCATGCAGGAGGATCTCCACAGGTGTGCCTCTAGATGCTGCCCTTCACCCAAAGCATCTCCTGCTCACCTCCCCTTCATCCTGGCTCCCACCCTCCAGATGTCCTCGCCATAACCACCACCATCCCTCTCTCTCTTTGGGCCTTCCTCCCCAAGCTGCAGGTTGCTTCCTTGCCCCTCCTGTGTCTTCCTCTCTACCCCAGCCACCAGCTCCTCTTCTGTCCCTCTTCTTCATCTCCTCAACCACTAACTCCTCTTCCCCTTCCTCCCCTCACTCCCCAACCCCTCTTCCTCCCACCCCAACACCTCCAAGCTGAATCCCTCCCATGGGTTAGTGGGAACTGAGGGGCAAGGGGAGAAGCTGCCCCATGGAGCCAGGGTGTGGTGGAGGAGGAGGAGGACTCACCCTGAAGTTCTCAGGGTCCACGTGCAGCTTGTCACAGTGCAGCTCAGACAGCTGGGCAAAGGTGCCCTTGATGTTGTCCAGGTTCTTCACAGCCTCTCCAAAGGAGGTCAGCACCTTCTTGCCATGGGCATGCACCTTGGGGTTGCCAGAGATGGCAGCGGCACCAGAGAGGTTCCCGAAGGAGGCAAAGAACCTCTGGGTCCAGGGGTAGACAATCAGCAGCCTGGGGGGAGAGAGGAGATGGTGGTGAGGAGAGGGAAGGCAGGGGGTGGAGGGGAGGAGGTGTAGGGAGAGGAGGTGGAAGGGAAGACATGGAGGCAAGGAGGTGGAGGGAGAGAAGTTGGAGAAGAAGGGAATGAGGGGAGGAGATGGAGAGTAGGAGGTGGTGGGGAGGAAGTGGAGGGAGGAGGAGGTGGAGAGGAGGGTATGGAAGGGAGGAGGTGGAGGGAAGGAGTTGGATGGCAGGAGGTGGCTGATGGTCCTCAAGAGCACAAGTGAGTGGTGCCAGGAGTGGTTCCTCTTGCCCCCCGTGGTGCCAGCTGAGGAGATGCCCACAGCAGCCTGGCGCTCACCTGGCCAGGGCCTCGGCGCCGCATTCGGCCACGTTGACCTTGCCCCAGATGCTGGTGATGAGCTGCTTCTCCTCGGCTGTCCAGTGCACCATGGTGGCAGAGGTGGTGCTGGGTGGTCACAGAGGTGGTGCTGGGCGGTGGGCAGAAGGTGGCTGCTGGCAGGGACAGAGCAAGGCTGAGCTCTGGCTCCACAGGAGATGGCAGCTGGGCTCTCCAGGCACCTCCTTTTATCTTCTCCCTTGGGCTCCTCCTCTTCTTCCTCCACCCTTCCATTGGCTGGGCCACCCCAGGAGGGAGGCAGAGGAGGGGGAGAGAGGGTTGGGGGGCAGGGGGGAGGTGGCATCAGGGTGGGGCTGCAGGGCAATGGGCCCAGAGCCAGCAGCAGCAGTAGCAGGAGGCTGATCTGCTCAGCTGCCCTCCTCCTATCTTTGCTTGCCAGCTGCAGGGAGGATTTCTTGTGGCCTGCCAGGGGCTGGGGCCAAGCTGGGGAGGGTCTTTGGAGGGGGTCAGGGGGGGATGGGACTTGGGGGGGATGGAGCAAAAGTAGACGTGGGTAGAGTCAGGTTGGATGTGAGGAAGAAATTCTTCCCCATGAGGGTAGTGAGAGCCTGGCACAGGTTGCCCAGGGAGGTGGTGGAAGCCTCATCCCTGGAGGTTTTTGCAGCCAGGCTGGAGGTGGCTGTGAGCAACCTGCTGTGGTGTGAGGTGTCCCTGCCCATGGCAGGGGGGTTGGCACTGCCTGAGCCTTGAGCTCCCTTCCAAGCCTCACAATTCCATGGTTCGAGGACTTAGCTCCACTTCTGGTCTCCAGGAAGCCCTCAGAGGAAGCTTTGGAGCCTCCAGGATCATGGAAGTGGTTGGAGCATGGAGTGCCAGGTGGTGCATGGATGGCTGTGGAGCAACCTGAGTGCATTGAGCATGGAGTTGCAGGAGCTCCAGCAGGGTCTAGATGGCCATGGAGCAATCTGACTGCATTGTCCATGGAGTGCCTGTGGCCAGCTGCCCTCCTCCTGTCTTTCATTCCTAGCTGTCTGTGGATTGATCTCCACCTCTGGCCTCCAGGAAGGCCTCAGGGGAAGCTTTGGTGGCCCTCAGGTCAGAGCAGAGCATCCTGGCTGCAAGGTTGAGGGCTTGGAATGGGTTGGGTTGGAAGGTAGCTGGAAGCACCTTCCAGGTGCAGGTCCAAGCCCACTCCTCCTTAGTCCCAGCTTGCTGAAGGCCTCCTCCAGCTTGGCCTTGGGCACCTCCAGAGGTGAGGTGGCCACAGCTTCTCTGACCAAGCCCCCCCAGGCTTTCAGCCCCACCCAAGCCCTTGGAGCTCTTGGGGGCTGCTGAGCTCCCCAGGGGGGTACCAAGTGTCCTATTCCTGCAGCACCTGCCAGGCTTGGCCTTCTCCTGCTCCTATCATAGAATCATAGACTCACAGAATCAGTCAGGGTTGGAAGGGACCACAAGGCTCATCCAGTTCCAACGCCCCTGCCATGGCCAGGGACACCTCACACTACAGCAGGCTGCCCAGAGCCTCATCCAGCCTGGCTGCAAACACCTCCAGGGATGAAGCCTCAACCACCTCCCTGCACAACCCATTCCAGGCTCTCACCACTCTCATGGGGAAGAACTTCTTCCTCACTTCCTCCCTGAATCTCCCCACTTCCAGCTTTATTCCATTCCCCCCAGTCCTGTCACTCCCTGACACCCTCAAAAGTCCCTCCCCAGCTTTCCTGCAGCCCCCTTCAGATCCTGGAAGGCCACAAGAAGGTCACCTCAGAGCCTTCTCTTCTCCAGACTGCACAACCCCAACTCTCTCAGGCTGTCCTCAGAGCAGAGCAGCTCCAGCCCTCTGCTCATCCTCATGGCCCTTCTCTGGACACCTCCCAGCATGTCCATAGCCCTCTTGGAACAGAGGCTCCAGAATTGGATGCAGTACTCCAGGTGTGGTCTCAGCAGATCTGAGCAGAGGGGGAGAATCACCTCCCTGGCCCTGCTGGCCACACTTCTTCTGCTGCAGCCCAGGCTCTGCTTGGCTCTCTGGGCTGCAAGTGCTCCCTGCTGGCTCCTGCTGAGCTTCTCCTCCCCCAGCACCCCCAAGTCCCTCTCCTCAGAGCTGCTCTCCAGCCAGTCCCTGCCCAGCCTGCATTTGTGCTTGGCATTGCCTCCACACAGCTGCAGGACCTTGCACTTGGTCTTGTTGACCCTCCTGAGGTTGGCTTGTGCCCAGCTCTGCAGCCTGTCCAGATCCCTCTGGATGGATCCCTTCCCTCCAGCCTGTCCAGGTCCCTCTGGATGGATCCCTTCCCTCCAGCCTGCCCAGGTCCCTCTGGATGGATCCCTTCCCTCCAGCCTGTCTGCTGCACCACACAGCTTGGTGTCATCAGCAAACTTGCTGAGGCTGCACTCAATGCCTCTGTCCATGGCACCAACACAGATGTTGACCAAGCCTGGTCCCAGGACTGATCCCTGAGGGACTCCACTTGTCCCTGGCCTGCACTGGGACATGGAGCCATTGACAGCCACTCTTTGGGTGCAGCCATCAAGCCAGTTCTTTATCCATCCTGTGGTCCACCCATCAAGCCCATGTGTCACCAGTTTGGAGAGCAGGCTGTGGTGTGGGACAGTGTGGAAGGCTGTGCTCAGCTCCAGGTCAATGCCATCAGTTGCTCTCCCCTCATCTATTAATGTTGTGACCTTGTCACAGAAGGCCACCAGGTTTGCCAGGCAGGATTTGCCCTTGGTGAAGCCCTGCTGACTGTACCCAATCACCTCTTCACTATTCTTCTGTCTCAGTAGTGCTTCCAGGAGGATCTGCTCCATGATCTTACCAGGCACAGAGGTGAGACTGACTGGCCTGCAGTTCCCTGGTTCTTCCTTCTTCCCCTTTTTGAAAATGGGAGTAATGTTTCCCCTTTTCCAGTCAGTGGGGACTTCCCCAGACTGCCAGGACTTTTGGAATATAATAGAGAGGGGTTTGGCAACCTCCTCTGCCAGTTCTCTCAGTACCTGTGGGTGTATCCCCTCGGGTCCCATGGACTTGAACACTTTCAGGTTCTTCAGATGATCACCAACCTGATCTTCATTTATGATGGGCAGTTCTTCCTTCTGCTTCTTGCCATTAGCTTCCATGACTATTCCAGGAGTGTGGCTGGAGGCCCTTGCAGTGAAGACTGAGGTAAAGAAGTCCTTGAGAACCTCAGCCTTTTCCAGGTCCCTTGTGACCATTTCACCTGTTTCCTTCCTGAGGGGGCCCACACCTTCCCTAGGCTTCTTTTGACCATTCATATACCTGTAGAAATTCTCAGTGTTCCCTTTGACCTCCCTGGCTAGATTCAATTCCAACTGTGCTTAGGCTTTCCTAACAGGTCTCTTGCTGCTCGGGCAGCTTCCTTACCTGTCCCCATTCCAGCTGTCCTTTCCTCCACTCCTTGTAGAGCTTCCTTTTAAGTGACAGTGTGTCCAGCAGCTCCTTGCTCATCCAGGCAGGCCTCCCAGCATTCTTCCCTGCTTTTCTCTTTGTTGGGATACATTGCTCCTGGACACAGAGGAGGTGGTCCTTGAATACTGAGCAGCTGTCCTGGGCCCCTCTTCCCTCTAGGGCTTTGTCCCACGACCCTTTGGCCAGCAGATCCCTGAAGGGATCAAAGTCTGCATGCCTGAAGTCTAGGGTCGTAAGCTTAGAATATGTCCTCCTGGCTGCCCTGAGGATCTTAAATTCAGCTGCTTCATGGTCACTGCAGCCAAGGCTGTCTCTGAGCCTCACATTGCTTACCAGCCCTTCCTTGCTGGTGAGAACAAGGTCCAGCATAGCACCTTTTCTTGCTGGTTCCCCTACCATTTGGAGGAAGCTTGAGGACACCTCCAAGCCAAGCTCGGGCACCTCCAGCCCCACTCTGGGCTGGCAGTGAGGATGGCTCCAGCCCAGGGGCAGGAGCTGGCAAAGAAGAGCAAAGGACAGCAGCCTGTGGCCTCCCTCTGGGATCAGCTCTCAGCCCCTTTGGCTCCAGAAGACCTCTGGAGGAAGTTCTCTCAAGGGGAGGGCTCTTAGTCCTCAACCTGCAACCCCCTCCCCCCAAAACCATCTCAAGCCTCCCCCAAACCCAACCCCAAATCATCTCAGTCCTCCCCAACCAGCCCCCCAAGCCTCCTCACAGTCTCCTGGCCTGCAAGCAAAGGAGGTTCCATGAGTGGCCTCTCCAGGGCTTCCTCATGCTGCTAGCTCACCACAGGAGGAGCTGAGGCTTGAGGCCACCTCCAACCTTCTCCAGGTGACCCCCAAAGGCCAATCCTGCCCAAAAAAACCCCACCCAATGAGACCTCATTCCCCCCAACCACCAAATGCCCACCACAGCCACCTCCCACCCAACCCCTTCCATCCTGCCACGGACACGAAGGACTCAGTAGAGGCTTGCCAAGGCTGAGCTTTATTTGACTGTAGGAAGCTGTGGGCTCCAGAGGAACATCTCAAGGCTGCTGGAGGCCCTTGGCCACCTTGGATCTAGTGGTACTTGCGGGCCAGGGCATGAGCCACAGCATTGACCAGCTTCTGCCAGACAGCCTGGGTCTCAGGGGTGAAGTCCTTGCCGAGGTGGGCACCCAGGACGATGATCAGGATGTTACCCAGGAGCTGGGGGGACACAGAGCAAGAGCAGGAGAGGTGGTGAGCAAGGAGATGATGGGGATGAGGGAGGAGGAGATGGAGGTGAGGAAGGAGGAGAAGTTGGGTTTGAGGAAGGAGGAGAGGATGTGGATGAGAGCAAGGAAGAGATGTGGGTGAGGAAGGAGTAGATGTGGCTGAGGAAGTAGGAGAGGATGTGGATAAGAGCAAGGAGGAGAAGATGTAGTTGAGGAATGAGGAGATGTGGTTGAGGAAGGAGATGTGGGTGAAAACAAGGAGGAAAAAATGTGGTTGGGAGAAAGGAAGAGAATTTGTGGTTGAGGAAGGAGGAGGAGATGTGGCTGAGGGCAAGGAGGAGGAGATGGGGAGCTCCAGCACCTCCATGCTGGTGGTGACCATGCAGGAGGATCTCCACAGGTGTGCCTCTAGATGCTGCCCTTCACCCAAAGCATCTCCTGCTCACCTCCCCTTCATCCTGGCTCCCACCCTCCAGATGTCCTCTCCATAACCACCACCATCCCTCTCTCTCTTTGGGCCTTCCTCCCCAAGCTGCAGGTTGCTTCCTTGCCCCTCCTGTGTCTTCCTCTCTACCCCAGCCACCAGCTCCTCTTCTGTCCCTCTTCTTCATCTCCTCAACCACTAACTCCTCTTCCCCTTCCTCCCCTCACTCCCCAACCCCTCTTCCTCCCACCCCAACACCTCCAAGCTGAATCCCTCCCATGGGTAGTGGGAACTGAGGGGCAAGGGGAGAAGCTGCCCCATGGAGCCAGGGTGTGGTGGAGGAGGAGGAAGTTTCCTTGGTGAGGAGGAGGAGGAGGACTCACCCTGAAGTTCTCAGGGTCCACGTGCAGCTTGTCACAGTGCAGCTCAGACAGCTGGGCAAAGGTGCCCTTGATGTTGTCCAGGTTCTTCACAGCCTCTCCAAAGGAGGTCAGCACCTTCTTGCCATGGGCATGCACCTTGGGGTTGCCAGAGATGGCAGCGGCACCAGAGAGGTTCCCGAAGGAGGCAAAGAACCTCTGGGTCCAGGGGTAGACAATCAGCAGCCTGGGGGGAGAGAGGAGATGGTGGTGAGGAGAGGGAAGGCAGGGGGTGGAGGGGAGGGGGTGGAGGGAGAGGAGATGGAGGGGAGGGGGTGGAGGGAGAGGAGATGGAGCGGAGCGGATGGCAGGGGTGGAGATGGATGGCAGGAGGTGGCTGATGGTCCTCAAGAGCACAAGTGAGTGGTGCCAGGAGTGGTTCCTCTTGCCCCCCGTGGTGCCAGCTGAGGAGATGCCCACAGCAGCCTGGCGCTCACCTGGCCAGGGCCTCAGCACCACATTGCTCCACGTTGATCTTGCCCCAGACGCTGGTGATGAGCTGCTTCTCCTTGGCTGTCCAGTGCACCATGGTGGCAGAGGTGGTGCTGGGTGGTCACAGAGGTGGTGCTGGGCGGTGGGCAGAAGGTGGCTGCTGGCAGGGACAGAGCAAGGCTGAGCTCTGGCTCCACAGGAGATGGCAGCTGGGCTCTCCAGGCACCTCCTTTTATCCTCTTCCTTGGGCTCCTCCTCTTCTTCCTCCACCCTTCCATTGGCTGGGCCACCCCAGGAGGGAGGCAGAGGAGGGGGGGAGAGGGTTGGGGGGCAGGGGGGAGGTGGCATCAGGGTGGGGCTGCAGGGCAAGGGGCCCCGAGCAGGAGACTGAGCTGCTCAGCTGCCCTCCTCCTGTCTTTGCTTGCCAGCTGCAGGGAGGATTTCTTGTGGCCTGCCAGGGGCTGGGGGCAAGCTGGGGAGGGTCTTTGGAGGGGGTCAGGGAGGGATGGGACTTGGGGGGGATGGAGCAAAAGTAGATGTGGGTAGAGTCAGGTTGGATGTGAGGAAGAAATTCCTGCCCATGAGGGTAGTGAGAGCCTGGCACAGGTTGCCAGGGAGGTGGTGGAAGCCTCATCCCTGGAGGTTTTTGCAGCCAGGCTGGAGGTGGCTGTGAGCAACCTGCTGTGGTGTGAGGTGTCCCTGCCCATGGCTGCCTGAGCCTTGAGCTCCCTTCCAAGCCTCACAATTCCATGGTTCGAGGACTTAGCTCCACCTCTGGTCTCCAGGAAGCCCTCAGAGGAAGCTTTGGAGCCTCCAGGATCATGGAAGTGGTTGGAGCATGGAGTGCCAGGTGGTGCATGGATGGCTGTGGAGCAACCTGAGTGCATTGAGCATGGAGTTGCAGGAGCTCCAGCAGGGTCTAGATGGCCATGGAGCAATCTGACTGCATTGTCCATGGAGTGCCTGTGGCCAGCTGCCCTCCTCCTGTCTTTCATTCCTAGCTGTCTGTGGATTGATCTCCACCTCTGGCCTCCAGGAAGGCCTCAGGGGAAGCTTAGTGGCCCTCAGGTCAGAGCAGAGCATCCTGGCTGCAAGGTTGAGGGCTTGGAATGGGTTGGGTTGGAAGGTAGCTGGAAGCACCTTCCAGGTGCAGGTCCAAGCCCACTCCTCCTTAGTCCCAGCTTGCTGAAGGCCTCCTCCAGCTTGGCCTTGGGCACCTCCAGAGGTGAGGTGGCCACAGCTTCTCTGACCAAGCCCCCCCAGGCTTTCAGCCCCACCCAAGCCCTTGGAGCTCTTGGGGGCTGCTGAGCTCCCCAGGGGGGTACCAAGTGTCCTATTCCTGCAGCACCTGCCAGGCTTGGCCTTCTCCTGCTCCTATCATAGAATCATAGACTCACAGAATCAGTCAGGGTTGGAAGGGACCACAAGGCTCATCCAGTTCCAACGCCCCTGCCATGGCCAGGGACACCTCACACTACAGCAGGCTGCCCAGAGCCTCATCCAGCCTGGCTGCAAACACCTCCAGGGATGAAGCCTCAACCACCTCCCTGCACAACCCATTCCAGGCTCTCACCACTCTCATGGGGAAGAACTTCTTCCTCACTTCCTCCCTGAATCTCCCCACTTCCAGCTTTATTCCATTCCCCCCAGTCCTGTCACTCCCTGACACCCTCAAAAGTCCCTCCCCAGCTTTCCTGCAGCCCCCTTCAGATCCTGGAAGGCCACAAGAAGGTCACCTCAGAGCCTTCTCTTCTCCAGACTGCACAACCCCAACTCTCTCAGGCTGTCCTCAGAGCAGAGCAGCTCCAGCCCTCTGCTCATCCTCATGGCCCTTCTCTGGACACCTTCCAGCATGTCCATATCCCTCTTGGAACAGAGGCTCCAGAACTGGATGCAGTACTCCAGGTGTGGTCTCAGCAGAGCTGAGCAGAGGGGGAGAATCACCTCCCTGGCCCTGCTGGCCACACTTCTTCTGCTGCAGCCCAGGCTCTGCTTGGCTCTCTGGGCTGCAAGTGCTCCCTGCTGGCTCCTGCTGAGCTTCTCCTCCCCCAGCACCCCCAAGTCCCTCTCCTCAGAGCTGCTCTCCAGCCAGTCCCTGCCCAGCCTGCATTTGTGCTTGGCATTGCCTCCACACAGCTGCAGGACCTTGCACTTGGTCTTGTTGACCCTCCTGAGGTTGGCTTGTGCCCAGCTCTGCAGCCTGTCCAGATCCCTCTGGATGGATCCCTTCCCTCCAGCCTGTCCAGGTCCCTCTGGATGGATCCCTTCCCTCCAGCCTGTCTGCTGCACCACACAGCTTGGTGTCATCAGCAAACTTGCTGAGGCTGCACTCAATGCCTCTGTCCATGGCACCAACACAGATGTTGACCAAGCCTGGTCCCAGGACTGATCCCTGAGGGACTCCACTTGTCCCTGGCCTGCACTGGGACATGGAGCCATTGACAGCCACTCTTTGGGTGCAGCCATCAAGCCAGTTCTTTATCCATCCTGTGGTCCACCCATCAAGCCCATGTGTCACCAGTTTGGAGAGCAGGCTGTGGTGTGGGACAGTGTGGAAGGCTGTGCTCAGCTCCAGGTCAATGCCATCAGTTGCTCTCCCCTCATCTATTAATGTTGTGACCTTGTCACAGAAGGCCACCAGGTTTGCCAGGCAGGATTTGCCCTTGGTGAAGCCCTGCTGACTGTACCCAATCACCTCTTCACTATTCTTCTGTCTCAGTAGTGCTTCCAGGAGGATCTGCTCCATGATCTTACCAGGCACAGAGGTGAGACTGACTGGCCTGCAGTTCCCTGGTTCTTCCTTCTTCCCCTTTTTGAAAATGGGAGTAATGTTTCCCCTTTTCCAGTCAGTGGGGACTTCCCCAGACTGCCAGGACTTTTGGAATATAATAGAGAGGGGTTTGGCAACCTCCTCTGCCAGTTCTCTCAGTACCTGTGGGTGTATCCCCTCGGGTCCCATGGACTTGAACACTTTCAGGTTCTTCAGATGATCACCAACCTGATCTTCATTTATGATGGGCAGTTCTTCCTTCTGCTTCTTGCCATTAGCTTCCATGACTATTCCAGGAGTGTGGCTGGAGGCCCTTGCAGTGAAGACTGAGGTAAAGAAGTCCTTGAGAACCTCAGCCTTTTCCAGGTCCCTTGTGACCATTTCACCTGTTTCCTTCCTGAGGGGGCCCACACCTTCCCTAGGCTTCTTTTGACCATTCATATACCTGTAGAAATTCTCAGTGTTCCCTTTGACCTCCCTGGCTAGATTCAATTCCAACTGTGCTTAGGCTTTCCTAACAGGTCTCTTGCTGCTCGGGCAGCTTCCTTACCTGTCCCCATTCCAGCTGTCCTTTCCTCCACTCCTTGTAGAGCTTCCTTTTAAGTGACAGTGTGTCCAGCAGCTCCTTGCTCATCCAGGCAGGCCTCCCAGCATTCTTCCCTGCTTTTCTCTTTGTTGGGATACATTGCTCCTGGACACAGAGGAGGTGGTCCTTGAATACTGAGCAGCTGTCCTGGGCCCCTCTTCCCTCTAGGGCTTTGTCCCACGACCCTTTGGCCAGCAGATCCCTGAAGGGATCAAAGTCTGCATGCCTGAAGTCTAGGGTCGTAAGCTTAGAATATGTCCTCCTGGCTGCCCTGAGGATCTTAAATTCAGCTGCTTCATGGTCACTGCAGCCAAGGCTGTCTCTGAGCCTCACATTGCTTACCAGCCCTTCCTTGCTGGTGAGAACAAGGTCCAGCATAGCACCTTTTCTTGCTGGTTCCCCTACCATTTGGAGGAAGCTTGAGGACACCTCCAAGCCAAGCTCGGGCACCTCCAGCCCCACTCTGGGCTGGCAGTGAGGATGGCTCCAGCCCAGGGGCAGGAGCTGGCAAAGAAGAGCAAAGGACAGCAGCCTGTGGCCTCCCTCTGGGATCAGCTCTCAGCCCCTTTGGCTCCAGAAGACCTCTGGAGGAAGTTCTCTCAAGGGGAGGGCTCTTAGTCCTCAACCTGCAACCCCCTCCCCCCAAAACCATCTCAAGCCTCCCCCAAACCCAACCCCAAATCATCTCAGTCCTCCCCAACCAGCCCCCCAAGCCTCCTCACAGTCTCCTGGCCTGCAAGCAAAGGAGGTTCCATGAGTGGCCTCTCCAGGGCTTCCTCATGCTGCTAGCTCACCACAGGAGGAGCTGAGGCTTGAGG
>NW_026539287.1:0-59000 GCF_027791375.1 Indicator indicator | reverse complement strand
CGCCGTGCCCCCCGTCCAGTGCGCGGCGTCGGCCGTGCCCGTCGGCCCTCCGGGGCGCTCCCGCGCAGCCTCGGCGCGGGCTGGTGCGCGGCCCTCAGGGCCCGCTGCCGGTCGCGCCGCGGCGGGGCGGGCACGGTGGGGCGCTGCCGGCGAGCTGCCCTGGGGGGGCCCCGGGGGGGGCCTGGGTCCGCCCGGCCCGCAACCGGCGGCGGCCACCTCGTGCCCGGGCTGCGCGCCTTCCCCGGCGGCTTGGCCGCCCCCTACCGCCCACGTGGGGGCCCTCGCCGCCTCTCGGGGCTCGCGCCGGCGGGGCCCTCTCACCGCCCGCCCCCACGCCCTCGCCTGCGTCTCGTGCCCATCAGGCGGGCCGCGTGCTTGCCGTCGCCCCCGCGGGGCCCCAGGGTCCGCAGACCGCCCCATGTTAGTGGCGGTGCCGGGGCCGCACGCCTCCCCTGGGAGCCGGCGCGTCCTGCCCGGCCGCGGCGGCCTCTCGCCGGCGCCGCCTATCGCGTGTTACCCCCGGCCGCTGCGTCGCCGGCGCCCCGACCTGGGTGGGATGGGGTGCGGAGGATGGAGGTTACGGCGTGCCTTGTGCCCCCGGCCATCCTGGTGGCCGGTCGCCGACTGCGCGCGCTCGCGCCCGGGGGTCGCGGGCTGGGACCTGGCGGCGCGCCGCCCTCCGGCTCGCGCCCCTCGCCCCGGCGGCCTCGCGCGGGGGCTCTCTTCGCCCCCGGCCCTGCGACCGCCCCGCGCCGCCGCGCGCGTCCCCCGTGCGCCTTCCACGCTCCCTTGGCGCGCGGGCGCGGTCCGCCACGCGCAGTGGGCGGCCCGCCGGGTCTGCCTCGCGCCGGACTGGTGGCCGCGTGTCCCCCCTTGCCGGGACGTCTTTCGAGTGCGTTCGCCGGGTGGCGGGTCACGGCGCTATCTCCGTCTCCCCCGCCGCCCCCCCGGGCCTCCGGACCGGTGGCCCCTCACCGTCCCGCGACGTCCCGTGCCGCACCCCGCGGGTCCTCCCGCGGCGCCCCCCTGGAGCGCCTTCCGCCCGCCGGGCCCGACGCCGCGCCTCGGGCGAGGTCCCGGCGCGGTTCTGGCCGGGCCCCTGGGAGCCCGCCAGGGCCTCCGCATGGCGCTGCCGTCGATCCGCCCCCCGCGCCCAGGTCCCTCCCTGGCCGCCGCGCCGCGTCCCAGCGTCCCGCGCTGCGGCCGTGGTCCTCCCCGACCCGCCCGCTGGTGGGCCCCCTGGGCCCGCGCGTGGCCGCGCGCGGGCTCCGGCCGCCGCGGCGGGGGCTGGGGCGGGTTCCCGGGCGCCCACCCATGCGAGCGTTCTTGCCTGGCCGCTCGGTCCGTTCCGCGGGGCCCGTCCGGGCTCGGCCTGCGGCTGGCCTCGGCCCCGGTGCCTCTCCCCGGGGCCAACCGGGCGAGCCTTCGCCCGGCCCTGGCTCGGTCCCCTCGCGCCGCCGGGCGCCGTGCCGGGTGGCGCGGCCTCGTGGGGCCGGGTGGCGCGCGGGCGGGCCTGCTAGCCCTGCCGCCCCGCGCCCGTGGGGGGCCGCGCGGTTCTGGGGCGCGCGCCGCCCGGCCCCGGGCCCCGGCCGTCCTCGTCGGGGGGGCGCCCCCCTCGCGGTGGCCTGGTGCGGGCTCCGGCCCCCCCTGGGGCTCGCCTCCCGCTCGCTGCGCCTCCCGGCGCGGCGCTCCATCCCTTCCCCCCCTTGGGCGATCCCCCGGCTCCCTCCTCGCACCCGCGACCCGCGCTCCGCCGGCGCCTCGGCCCCGGTAGCGCCGCTGGCGTTCCCGCACCCTCGCTTCACACCTCGCCCCGGCGATCGCCCTAGTCGCGGCGCCATGCTCGCGCGCACTTCGCCGTATGCCCGCCGGGTGCGGGGCGGCTGTCCCCGTCCCCACTGTCCCCCCCCCTGGCCACCGGCCGCCTCGCCTTTTTCGTCCGCCGCTCCGTCTCCCCGTCGGCCTGGGCCGCGGTGCCCCCCGCCCCCCGCGCCCCGCCCCCCCGTCCCCCGGCGGCGCCGCGTCGATTCCGCCTCCTCACCGTCCCTCGGGCCCGCCTGCGGTGCTCTCTTGCCGTTCCGAGCCGTTCTCACCGGCTCCGCGCCTGTTCCACTCCCCCCGTGGCCCTCCGCTTGCCGTTCGGGGGCCGGGGCCCGCTTTGCAGTGTCGACTCTCTCTTCCCTCTCGCGGCGGCGTCCCGGACCTGGCGCGGCCGCGGCGCCGGCGCGCACCCGTCGGGGCTGCCCGGCGCCCCGCCGGCTGCGCGTGGTGCACCTCGGTCCCGGCGGGGTTCAGGGCAGCTGGGGGGCCCGGGTCCCCCCCGTGGGCGGCGCCCTCTGCGGCCGCCCGCCCACCCCCCCCGGCCTGCTCGACGCCCTGGTGCCCTTCTTGCTGCCCACGTTCTGCCGCGGCCTCTGTTGGTCTAGCCGCGCCCGGGCGCGCTGGGCTGGGTCTTGGCACTCTCCTTAGGCCGGCCTGCGCCGCCGCGACCGCAGGCGGCAGCTGTGATTCCCTCCCACCGCGCCCGCTCTCGCCTTCCCAGCTGTCCCCACGCCTGTTCTGCCGGGGTGTCCCGCGTGCCCACGCACCGGGCCTGGCGGCCCGGTACGCCACGCGTCCGTTGCGGCCCCCATCCGTGCGCCGTCCCCCCCCGGCCGCCGGCCGCCCCCCTCTCTCGGGCCCCGCTGCTTGTCGCCGTTTGCGCCCCCACCTCCCGCGCTGGTCTGTCCCCTACGCGTTGCTCTGAGCTGGGAGTCCGGCTTCTTCCTGGCCTCCTCGTGGCGGCGGGTGCACGCTCTCCTGGGGGCCGCCCGACGGGCGCGCCGCGAGTGCCCATCATCGGAGGCGCATCTCCGCGCCGCGCCGTGTGGGGCTTGGGGGTCGTGGGCCCCCCGCCCCGTCCCGACTCCCGGCCGCCGCGCCGCCCTGTGCCCTTTAGGCCGTCCAGCCTACGTACGTGGGCCCACGGCCTCCCCGGGTTGGTAGCGCCGCCACGCCCCTCCGCCCGGGCGGCTGTTACCGCTGGCGCGCCCGGTCGTTCCGGGGCGCGCGCCGGTGCCTGCGTGCGGCGGACTGCCGGCGAGGACCGGGGGCGGTGCCACGTGGCGCGCCCGTGGTTCGCCCCCCTGTACGGGGGTGTTGCTTCTGGAGCCGCGGCGGTGCCCCGGCTGGGTCGCGCCTGGGGGCACCGGCTGCCCCCCTGCCTGCTCCCTGGCGCGCGGCGCCCTTGGGGCGCGGTCGCGGTCGCGATGCGACGCTCGTATCACCCCTAGTGCTGGCTGCGCGTACAGGGTGCCTCCAGCGTGGCTTGCCCCACAGGGGCGCGTTTTCGCGCTCGCGCGGTCAGCGGGGCGCCCTTCCCGCCCGCTGCGCCCCGCGCTTCGGCTTCCCTGCCCGAGCGCCCCGCTGTTCCCGGGGTTCCTCGGTCGCCATGCGCGGCGGGGGCCTCTCCGACTCTCGCCCGGTGGGGGGCGCTGCCCGTGCGCGAGGCACCGGGCTGGCGTCGTGACGCGGCGCGCGGGGCGCCCCCGCTTCGTCCCTCTCCTCGTGTCGCCCGGCCCCGCTGACTGCCCCGCTCCTTCGCCGGTACTGTTGCCGCCGAGCTCCGTGGTGCGGCATTCGCCCTCGCTCGCTTCCCGGCTCCCCGGGCGGGTCGTAGTGCGTCCCGTGGCGTCCTTCCTCTTGTATTCGCCCCCCCTCCCTGGGTCTCACGCCCGTCGCCCCCGCTGCACTATGCCCCCCGCTCTCCCTGCCGCCGGTGGGCCGTCACCGGCGCCGCCCGCGCTTTTGCCCTTCTCGCCTCGCGGACCACCCCCCGTTTCCCCCCCGTTGCGCTCTCCCCCGCCTTGGGGTTCCGCGCTCCCTGCGCGCCCGGCCCGCTTCCCCGCTAGCAGGCTGGGGGATAACCAGCCCCTTGCCTCCCCCCGTAGCCTGAACCTGCTACTCGCCGTTGGCTTGCCGTCCCGTCCGCGTCTCCCCCCTCGTGGCGGGCCGCCGGTGGCTTCGCGCTAGTTCTCACTTGCCAGGCCGGGCGCGCGCTCGCTCGTTTCCGCCCCCGCTGCGAGTTCTCCTCTCCCTACCTATGCGGCGTCCGCGTCTTGTCCCGCCTGCCCTCGGGCGCTTTGGGCCCGGCCCCCGTCCTACGCGGCTTGTCGTCTGCGCCCGGCCCGCCGCCCGGCTACCGCGCGCTGGCAGCTCCCGTGTTCCCCGACCGCCCCACCCCCGCCCCCCCCCCGTCTCCCCCCGGTCCTCGGCATGTTCGTTCCCCCTCCCCGGACCCTGGTCCTCGGGCCGCCAGGGGCACGGCCGCTCGCGTTCGGGCCCGGGTCCCCCGCGCCTGCCCCCCCCGTTCCGGGGCCGGGCCTACAGTGCGCCGCGCCACCGGTCGGCGCCCCCCCAGCGGGTTGTCGCGGCCCGGCCCCGCGGGCCCGTCCGCGCTGCTTGTGGTCCGTCGGCCGCCCGGGTCTGCGCGCGGCCCCTTTCCCCCGCCCAGGCTTCGGCGCCGGGCGCTGGCCGTGCTCAACCCCTGCACCCCCGGCGGTGAAGCCCTTGGCCCGCCCGTGCCGGCGGCGACCCTAACTACCTTGCCCCTTCCGCCCCGCTCTGGGCCGTGGGGCGTCACTCCCTCCTTCGCAATTGCCGCTCCCTTTTGTTCCGCGCCGCTGCGCGTTCTGGTACGTCGCTTACGGTTTACTCCTTCCGCGCCGGGCGTGGGGCCGGCGCGCGCCCGCAGTCGTCCGGGGAGCGGGTCCTCGTCCGCGCACCCCCGTCCGCTCGTTGGTGTTCTTCTCGCCCCCCCCGCACCCTTCTCGTTCTGTGTGGTTGTCTAGACGTCGAGCTTGCCTGGGCTTCCCGCTCCCTCTCCGGCGCCCCGTCACACTCGCCTGCCTGCGCGCCCGGGCTTGCGCGGTTCCTTTGTCCATCCGCGCGGGTTCCCCCGGGAGACCCCCCCTCGGGCCTTGGCGTCCTTTTTCGCCCTGGTCCCACCGCTGAGGCCCCCCCCTTGCGGCCCCTCGCCCCACCTTCCTTGGCTCGTGTCGTGCCCCTCTCCGCTTGGCTCCGCGGACGGCTTCGTCGGCGGTTAGGCCGTCTGCGTCCCCCTGCCGCGCTCCCGGCTTCGGCGGGTGGCTTTGCCGCTTGCCCGTCCGTGTACGCTGTCGGCTTGCCGGTCCCCGCGAGACGCCTGGGCACCCCCTGCCCTGGCAGCTCCTCTCGCTCTCGCGCCCCGGCCCCTCCATTGCACTCCGGACGTCTCGCCGCTTCCCTCCCCGGTCGGGCCTTGGGCGCTTGGCCCCCCCGACCCCGGTCTAGGTCCTACTGACGCGCGGTTGCCCCACCGTCCCCACCGCGCCGCCGGCGCGGTCACTCGCCGGGGCCGCCCCCCGCTGCTCGCTGCCCGCCCACCCCGGTGGTCGCGGCGTCGTCTCGCATGGGGCGGCCGTCGTGGGGGCCGTGCCGGTCGGCTCTTCCTAGCCCGCGCTGTTTGCCGTTCGCTTCTGCTCTGGACTCCCCGCAACGCTCGGCCGTGGCAAGGCGTGCGGGGCTCCGGCACCGGCACGCGTGCCCCGGTCGCCGGCCAGCTCCGTGCTGCGCTCGTCTCGCTCCCGTTTCGCGCGTGGGCCCCCCCCCCCCCTCCTTTGCCTCGTGTCTTCGCTGTCCTGTACTTTCTCCTCGGGGGCCAACCCCGTCCCGGCGGGTGTGTGGTGTCTGGCGGCCTGCATCCCCGTAGGCTTCCTTGCGGGTTCGAGGTGCCCTCCCCCTCCGCCGCAGGCCGCGGGCCGGCGCGGGCAGCCGCGCGCGGGCCCGGGCGTGGGGTCCCGACCGGCCCTGGCGGGTGTCCGTTGGACTGCTCGCGATTTTGGCGCCCCCCGCCGCCCCCGCTCCGCATCTCGCGCTGGCTCCCTCCCCCCTCGGCCCCCGGCACCGCTGCCCCGCCCTCCGTCGACTCTGCTCCCCTGTCTGCGACAGTGCGCTCTGACCCCCCCCCCTACTCGGCGCTGGCCCCTACGGTGGCCCTGCGCTTCCGCCCCGCCATCCGTGGCCCCTCTGGGTCGCGGGCCAGGCTCGGTGGCTTCGCGGTCCCGGCGGTTCTGCATTGCCCTGCTGCCCGGCGCCGCCACGTCCGGCGTGTGGGGCGCGGCCGGCGCAGCGCCGCGGGCGCCGCCGGGGGCCGGGTGCGGCGGGGCACACGGAAGGCTGGCCGCTGTGGTACTGCCGTAGTCGGGAGCCCCGCGGGCGCTCGTCCTGCCGCGCGGCCCGGGTTTCCTCGCTTGGGGAGCCGCCGGTGGCGCTTCCGCGGGTTCTGGCGCGCTCCCGCTCAACTCTCGTTTGGTGGCCGGGCGCGGGCTTGGCTATCGTCCCGGGCGGTCGTTGCGTCCGCCCCCCCCCCGCGCCGCCTTCGCCGAACTCGTCCGTCTCGTGCTCCCCCACGCTCGGCCCTCGCAGCCGGGCTGTCGGGCCTCGTTGTGCCCCTGTTCCGGGCGTCCGCTCGCGTCGCCGGCCCCTTCGGCCCGGTGCCCCCCTAGCGGGTCGCCCACCGGCCCCTGCCCACGGGCCCGCGGTCGGCCCAGGTAACCCAGGGCGCGTCTGCGGGAGCGCGTCTTGCGCTCCGTGCGCCTCCGCCCCCCCCCCTCTTTCCTGAGCCGGGCCGCCCCGCCCCCTCTAGCCCGCCGCCCGGGCATCTTGGACGCTGCTCCCCCTGTCCCGGGCCTCCACTCCGTCCCTCCCCCCGCGTCGGTGGCGGCCCTGACCCGCCGTCGCCCCCGGCCCCCCTCTGGCGCCCCCTTCCGGCCCCCCTCCGTCGTGGCCTTCCCCCTCCACCCCACTCTCCCCATGCCGCCTGCCGGGTCCGGGGCCGCCTCGCCCCCCCGGCCCACCTCCGCCGGGCCTCCGCGCGTCGGGGCGGGCGGCTCGCCCCGGCACTTCCGCCGCGGGCGCTCCGCCCCCACCCCTGCCCGTCCTCGCCGCCGCGGCTCCCCGGTCCCCGGCCCGCGCCGGCCGAGGGCCCGTCCGCCCGATCGCTCGCGGCCCCTCCCGCGCGTTTCCGTCCCGGCTTCGGTGGGTCGCCTCCGCCGCGCGCGGCTCCCCCCCTTGCGCGGGGAGGGGCCGCGCGGCGCGCGGCGGGGCTACCGGGGGCGCGACCCGGGCCTAGGTCGGGGGGGGCGTGTCGTCAGGTCTCCCCGCTTCCCCCCGCGGGCGTTCCCCCCGCTGGGGCCGGGCCGCCCCGGGCGCCTTGGCTGGCGCGCTGTCCGCCTTCGCCCCCGCCGCGCGCCGCGAGGCAGGCCTCGCCCGTCGCAGGCGGCCCGCGTGCGTCGGCTTCTGCTCTCCCCTCCCCCCGCCCGTCAGAGCCCACCCGGCGTCGCCCTGGCGCGGCCTGCCCGCTTCCGTCAGGTCGGTGTCCCCCCCCCCATGCCGCTCCCGCCGGGGTTCGCTCGGCGGCCCGGCGCACGTGGCTGGGTGACGTGGGGCGCCCGTCGTGCGCGAGCGGGCTGCCCCTAGCCTGTTCGGGCCCGCCTTTTACCTTGCGCGCGCCGGCTGGTCGCGTGCGGAGCCTGGGCCCTGTTCCGCCGCTGTCACTTCCGTGCCTTGGCCGGCCTGTGGTTTGTGTCGGGCCCCCGCCCCCGCTCCCCCGCCGCACGTTGCGTTTTCTCCCCCGGGCCCCTCTACCTCCCCCTTATCCCTTCGTACGGCGTTTCTCACAGCGCGCGCGGCCTGTCCGGGCGCCGAGCCTCCGGGGGGGGGCGCGCTGTGCCGGCGCGTTGTGTCCCCCGCGTGCGGGATGCGTAAGCGGGCCGGAGGCCGTGGCGCGCCCGCGGTCCCGCGCGTGCGTTCCGGGCGTCCCCGGGGCTCCTCTGCGGCGGTCCGCTGCGGTGGGGGGGCGTGCGGGCACGCCTGGGCCCGGGGCTCGCGGGGCGGCCGGCGGCCCTCCGTGCCCGCCCCGCCGCGCTCGGCTGCCCCCCCCTCCCCTCCGCTTTGCCTCCCGGCCCGGGCCGTCGCGCTACCCGCCGTCCGGCGGCCGGGGGCCTTCCCCGGCCCCCGCCCCTGCGTCTCGCGCCGGCGCTCCCCACCCCCCCCAACTTGAACGGCGGGCTTTCGTGGACTGGCGGCTCCTCCCCCCGCCGGCCGGTCGGCGCGTGCCCCCCCCGCCTACCCGCGCGTGGGCTCCGTCCTGCCCGCGGTCGACTGCGCGCACCCCTCCCCGGCTGGGCCCCCTCCCCTGTTCGCTGCCGCGTCTCTCCCCCCCCTCCCACCCCCCGCGCTGCCCCTAGTGCCCTTTCCCTCGCCTCCTCCGGGCCGATGGTTCCGCTCCCCGCGGTGCGCCGTCCTCGCGCCTGCCCCGTCTCAGGCGGCGAGCAGTGCGGTTTGCGGGGGCCCTGCCCCACCGCGTGTTTGGGTGCTTATGGCCCGCAGTCCGGCTGGGGCTGTCGCTGCCCCCCCCCCGCCCCCAGTTTGCGCGACCGTCCGGGGTGGGGCGGCCGGGTGCCCACCCTAGCCCCGGGTCGTCTCGTACCCCTCTGCCGCCGATGCGGCTGGCTCCTGCTGCGACACTGAGCCCTCCCTTCCATTCGACCCCCCCGCCGGGGCGGCGCTGCGGGTCCCCCTCGCCGTCCCCCTTCGGTTTGCGGCGGCGGGGGCCGCCCCCTGCCCACCCCCTCCGCGAACCTTCCGTGCGATTTCGCCTTCGGTCTCGCCCCCGCCACCCTTCCGGCTTGGGCGCGCCGCGCTAGGGCGAGTCCCGGGTGGGTCCGGGGGTCGGGTGCCGTGCTCAACGTGGCGCCCGCGGCCCCCTGCCCCCGCCTCCTTGCGCCTGCTCGGGACGGGTACCCCCCCGGCTCGGTGTTGCGCCCGCTTCCCCCCCACCCGCCCCTTCGTATCCCGGGCGCGCGGGCGTTGGGGCCGGTCCCCTGGTGGTGCGCGCCTGGTCCCTCTGCCTGCCTCCACAGCCCGCGGCCGCCCCGCCGTGGTCGGGGTTTTGGGAGGTTGTGCTGGCTGCCGGCGCCCAGCGCCCCACCCCCGGGCGTGCGGCGCGCCGCCGCTCGCCTCCGTCCCCCGTGCGGTGGGGCACAGCCGCCGGAGCCCACCGTGTGCCCGCGTTGCTTCCCTCCCAACCCGTCTGGCCTCCGTTGTGGTCCCCCCTTTCCGTGCCCGTGGCGCCCACCTCGCCGGGGGCGGGCGTGGGCGGTCACCAGGGCCGGCGGTCGGGGGGCGGGCGACTCGTACGAGGGGCTGAGGCGCGAGCGCCCTTGGGCTGGTTCGCTCGGCGTGCTTGGTGCTGCTAGGCCGGGGGCGTCGTGGCTGCCTGCCGCTTGGGGCCCACGCTCCCAACCCCCGCTCCCCGGCGGCGTCCCCGGCCGCCTCGCCGGCTGCCTGGGGTCTAGCCGGCGGGGCTGTCGGAGGGCCCCCGTACCGCGCTTCTGTTCCCCACTCCGCCCCCCGCCGTGTCTGCTGCCGCACGCTCCGGGTTTGCGCCCCCCCCCGGCGCCGTGCCGTGCCCCCCCGGCGCGGGCTACGGGGGGCGCCCGGCTCGGGGCCTCCGGCGCCCGCGGGCCGTCGCCCCGGGCCCCGCGGTACTCCCCCCCCCGTGGGAGGTCTCAGGCACGTGTTCTCCCTGGGGTGTCCAGCCCCGTCCGGCCCCTCCCCTCGGCCCGGCTGCGCCCCTCCGCGCTCGAGCGCTGCGTCGAGGCTCTCACGTTGTGCGGCCGCGGCTGTCGCCTGCGCGCGGGCTGCGTCTGGGGTGCTGGCTGGGCGGCCGGTTGCCGCGCGCCGTGTCGGGCCCGGGTCGGGCCCGGGGGCTCCGCGCGCTGGGGGCGTGCCGGCCCCGGGCGCCCCGGTTTCGCGGGGCAGCGGCGCGTGGTGCCGCCGGGTTGGGCCCGCCGGGGGGGTGCCCCCCGCTCCCTGGGACTGCCTGTCGGGGGCCTGTGCCTTCTCCCCCTGCGGGCGGGGCGCGCGGCCCGCCACGCTTCCGCCCGTCCTCCGGCGCTGACGCCCCCCGTTGCGACGGCAGTCCCGCCGTCCGCTTCCCGGGTCCGTCCGCCGCGGCGACGGTACGCGGGCCGGGGCCCCCCCCGGGCTGGCCCCGCCCTGCGCTCCGGCTTGCTGCGCTCGGCCCTCCCTCCGACTCCCCTGGCGCCGCGCCCCCCCCGAGGGGCCCGGCCCCGCCGACCCGTCCCGGCCACCGGCCGCTGCGCCAGCCAGCTGCCGCCGGGGGCGGCCCCCGGCGGCCACGCGTCCGCCGCGGTCGCCGGGCCTCCAGGGTGGTATCCCTGGCCAGCCCTCGCTGGGGGCCGGGGGCCGGCGCCGCGATGCCCGCCGGATCTGGCGTCCTGCGGCTCGGGGGGGCCCTGGCCCACCCCCCGTGTCTCCCTTCCCGGGCGGCGCCGTCGCGCTGGGCGCTTGCTGCGGCCTACGCCTGTAGGGCCGCGCCGTCCGGGGCGCCGCTTCGTGCCACGTCGGGGTGGGCAGGGTGTCTTCTCGGCGGCGGCCCTGCCCCCTACCTGCGCGGGGGCTCCGTCTTCTGCCCCGGCTCCGGGCGCAGGCGTGGGGTTCTGGGTTCCTCCCCCCCTCCCTGGCACCTCCGACGTGTTCGGGCGTATCCCGCTGCCTGTCGGCCGGGCGTGCGTTGGCCGGGGGGGCCTCCCTCCGGCGCGGGGGCGTCGCTTCCCCGCGGGGCGGCCCCCCACTGCCGAGGCGCGTGTGGGGGGGCGCGTCGGCCTGGGCCATAGTGCCCGGCGGTGGCTTGCGTGCCGTGCCGCCGCGCGGCGCGTGTCGAGTGTCCGTCTCCGGTGGCCGGCCCGCGGGGGGCTTCTGGCAGCGGTCCCCGTGCCGCGCCATTGGCCTGGCGGTGTCCGCTGTCCGCTCGGGCGGCTTGCGTGTCGCCTGCCGCTGCTGCGCGCCTGGGGCGGCCCGCGGGTGCTACCGGGGCCCCCGCCCTGCGCGGGCGGCGCCGCCCCAGGCACGGGCGGCCGCAGCCCTTGGCGATTGGGCGTCGCGGGAGCTCGCCGAGGGGCCTCGCGCCCCCCCCGGCCCCTGTGCTCCGGAGGCTGGCCTGTGTCGTGTCACGGCCCGAGTCTCGACCGCTCGTGGCGCTCTTCGCGTCCCCCGCCCGCGGCCCGACGGGCGGTGTCGGCGGCCGGGCGCGCGTGCCCTCGCGCTGACCGCCGCCCGGGCGTTCCCGTCGCATCGGGCGGCTCTTCCCTGTCTGCCCCGCCGGTCTCGGGTGCTCACCCGCCTCACGACCCGTGGGCACGGCTGGCGGGGGCCCTGCGCCCTGGCCGACTCGCCTCTGCCCGGCGCCGCCTTGCGCTCGGGGAGGGCAGGTCCGGGGCGTCCTGCCCTCGGTCGGGCGCCGCGCCGTTCCACCCGCTGCTCTTGTTGCCTCCTCCCCTGCGCCCGGCGGGCTGCCTAACCGGCGCCCCGTCGCCGGGTCCGTTGACCCCGGTGTCGGCGTGGCCGACTAGCACCCGGGGGGGTTCGGGGGGCGCGCGCCTCCTCCGCCCCGCTGCGGGGCGCCTCCGTCCTGTCCGCCCCCCCCCAGTTCCAGCCTCGAGCGCGGTCGCGGGCCTCGGGTCTGCCCCCCTCTCCTGCTCCGCCTCCGCCCCGCCCCCGCTCCGTCCCCTCCCCTCCTCCCTTAGTCGGGCATCGCGGGCGGCCCTGCGTGGGGTGCCCGGGCCGGTTCGGGTCGCGCGTCCGCCGGCCCTGGGGAGTTGGCCCGGTGCGACGGCGTGCCTGGCTCCGGGCGTTCTCCGTGCGGGCTGCCCCTCCTGCCCCTCGCGCGCGCCCCCCCCGGCGCGAGAGCGGCGGCGGCGCGTCCGTGGTCTGTTCGCCGCGCGTCGCGGCACGGGGTTAAGCGTTCGCGCGTCGCGGCCGCTCTACGCCGGTGCCCGGGCCTCGCCACTGCGTGCGCCTGCTTGGCCCTCCCCCCTGCGGGGTCCCAGGACCCGGGTTCGTGCGGCCTGCGCGGCTCCCTAGGGCCGTGCTCGTGGCTGGGCGGCGGGTCCGCCACCGCGGGGGCGATGGTGCCGGCGGGGCCGGCGTGGGTCGTTGCCTCGGGCCGGCGCCCCTGCCCGCCCACCGCCGGCTCCGCTGGTGCCCCCGCGCGTCCGGCCTCGCCAGCCGGGTGTCCTTACCTCCAGTACCGCTCCGGCCGGGGCGCCCCGCCTGGGGGACTCTTCGCCCGGCCCTCCGGCGCCCCCAGTCGGTCGCCCATGCCGCTCGCGGCGCTCCCCGCGCCTCCGGCGGGCGGCCCTCCGGCGCGCCGCGCGCCTAGGTCACCGTCTGCTGCCCGGCCTTGATCTCCCGGGTCGGCTTCGGTGTGGGGGCGCCGTCTGCGTCCGCCGCCTCCGCGGGCGGTCCCGGCGCCCCGTGTGCGCGCCTGGGCCGTCTCCCCCCCTCGTCGGGCCTTCGGGCCTCGCGGCTCCCGCGGCCGCCCTCGCCGATGTGGCCGGCCACCGGGTGGCTTCGGGACGGGGTGCGCGTGGGAGGGATCCGTGGCGCCTGCGCCCGCATCCGCCCACCGGGGCGTTGCGGGGCGCCGGGCCTGCCGGCCCCGGGTGCCCCTAGCCAGCGGGGGCGGGTCTACTCGCGTCGTGCTCTCCCGCCCCCTCCTGGCCCTCCTGGCGGTGGGCGCTGGTTCCCGGCGTCCCCCCCGTACCTCCCCGCGCAGTCGGCGCCCCCTCCGCCGCTTCGGGTTGGGGCCCGCGTAGGCGTCGGCCGGGCGGGCGGGCGCTGGCCGGCGCGCCGCGCAGGAGGGCCTCGCGGAGGTTGCGCTGCCCGCGCCCCCGGGGCCGGCCTGGGGGCGACGGCCGGGGGTGCGTGGGTCCCCGCCCCGCGCCGTGTGCCCTGTGTCGGCTGACGCCCCGCCTTCTTTGCCACCTGCCCCCCCCCCGTGGGGGGCCTTCTCGCAAAACTCCCGCGCCCGTTGGGCGGGCTCCCGCTCCGCGCGCTGGGTTCGTCGCTCGGCTTGGCACGCGGCTGCTCCCCGACCCGCCCCCGGCCCGCCCCCAGGATGCTGGTCCGCGCACCTGCGCGCCCCCTCCCCCCCCGCCTGTCCCCCTCAGCGGCGCCCCCTCGCCCCCCTTCCGCCGCGCTTTTCGCGGTGGCCCCCGGCCGCGCCCCCCCCCGCGCCCCCCCCTCCTTACCCCTGGGCCGGCCGGGCCCCGCTCCCCCCTGCGGCCCGGGGTCGTCGCTCGCGCCTGGTCCCCGCGGACCCCTTGCGGTCCCACGTGGCTGCGGGCGCCCCGCGCGTGTCGTCGGTCGGCCAGCGCGGCGCCCGGCTTCTCCGCCTGGGACGGCCGGCCGCGGGTTCGGCCCTCGCGTGCGGGTGCGTGGCCTGCGGGCGCCGGGCGGGCGCTCTCCCGTTGGGCTTGCTTGCGGCCGGGGGCGCCCCCCCTTGGCTTACGCATCGCGCCTGCCCCGTTCTGCGCGCTCTTCCGCGCCCCAGCGGAGGGTGGGTGAGGCGGCTCCGCCCAGCCGGGCCCCGGGCGTACCGCTTCGGGGAGGCGGCGCGCCGCTTTCCCGCCCCCGTTCGGCCCCCGACGGCCGGTGGCCCCCGCCGGCCGCCGGCCCGCTCCCTGCTCGGGGGGCCCCCCCCGCCCGGCGCCCCAGACCCCAGCCCCCAGGAGCCTACTGGCACGTGGCGACGTCTGCCGCGGGGCGTACCGCTCCGTGCGTTGTCGCGTCGCGGGGGCTTCGCGGGAGCACGCCGGCCGCGCACGGCCGGTCTTCGGTCCCGCCAGGCACCGTGGCGCGGGGCTCACCTCCCGGTGCCCTCCCCTCCCCACGTCGCCCTCCCCCTCCCTTCCCACCTCCGCCCCACGGGGGTGGGCCCGCCGTGCCGCGGAAGGAGTCCTCCGGTCCTCCTCGCCGCGGAGACCGCGTGGCTCGCGCTTACCACCCCACGCCCCCCCGGCGCTCCTCGGGGGCGCGGCGGCGGGCGCGCCCTGCGCTTCGGTGGGCCGGGCCTTGTGCTTGCGCGCCGGTGCCGCGCCCGGGCCTCCCCCTGTGGTGGCCGCTGGCCTCGCCTCCCCGCTCAGCGGGCCGGTGCCGGTGGTGGGGGCGTAGGGGGCGGCAGCCTGGGGCGGCGTGGGGGACGGGGTGCGGGGCGGCGCTGCGCCCGCGGGCCCCACCCCCACGGTGGTGAGACGTGTCGCTGTCCCCACCCTCTCCTTCCGCGCCGTGTCGCGCGGCGGCGCTTTTGCTGGTGCCGCTTGTCGTCTCTCGCCGTCCCGCGTGTCGCGTGCGCCCCCTTCCCAGCCGATCCCGTCGTGCCTGCGGTCGTCCCCGCCCCCGCGCCGCCGGCGGAACTGCCCGGCTTGCCTCTGGGTCCCGCCTCCGCTGTCCCCCGTCCGCTCCGGCCGCTGGTCGGGGCCTGCCGCCGTGCCAGGTGGCGGCGCCGCGGCTTGGCGCTGGCGGGCCATCGCCCCCACGTGTCGCATGCCCTGCGCCCGGGGCGGCCCTCCCTCCCGCCTAGCTGCCCTCACGCCTCTTGCGTACCTCCCCCGCCCCTCGCTTCCCACCGCACCCGTCGGTCTCGCCCTCGTGATTGCTCGCGACGCGAGTGCCGCCCGTATCCCCGAGTCCCCCGGCGGCTGCCGCGCCCCCGCCGGCGGGTGGCGTTCCCCTCTGCGATCGCCCCTCGTGTCGTGGATCGGCCCCGTGTGGCTTGCGCGCCCTGGCGCGTCTCGCGCCGCCTGCGCTGTGCCCTTCCGGCCCTGCTCCTCTGCTTGGCCGTGCGCGGGTGCCGCCTTCGCCGCCGCTTGTGCTGGGGCGCCGTACATGTGTTGTATCCCATATCGCTCGCGGTCCCCTCCGCGCCCATGCTACACCTGGCGCGCGGAGCGTATCCCCTGTCCCAGCGCCTCCCGCGTGCGCCGCACCCCCCCCGTTCCGCCTCCGTGGGTCCTTGGGCCGCGGCGTGGGGCCCCTGTCGCTCGGTCGTGCCTCTGTCCCAGTCGGCTGCGGCTCTGGGCCCGTGCCGCTTCCTCCCAAGTCTCTCCCTCCCGTTCCCGCCATGCACGGCCGTCTCCTCCCGCCCCGCCTGCGCGCGGGCTATGCTGGGGGCCCGTCGGTCCTTCGCTCCCCTCTCGCTTCGATGACGGGAGCGTCTACCCCTGGCGGCCAGTCTCCCCCCCCGCCGTCTGAGGCCGGGCTGCTCGGGTCGGCTGTCGCGCGCGCCCCGGTCCCTCCCCCGTCGTGCTCTTCGTGCTCTGTGGTCCTGTTGTGGCCCTCTGCCTCGCTCCTGCGCGTTGAACCCGTGTGGCCGCCACCCCCCCCCATTGGTAGCCCAGGTATGGGCCGAGCCCGTCCCCCAGCGCCCCTCCGCTGTGCCCTACGCTCCCCCATTCGTCATCCGCAGCTCGTTCTGTTGGTTGTGTCCCCCACGCCCATTCCGCGTGCCGCGGCGGACCCTCTTCTCCCAGCCACGCGGTGGCTCCTCGCGGGCTCTGCGTGGCGTCGGCTTGTCCTTTCTCCCGGTCCACTCGGGTCGGCTCTGCGGTGTCCAGCCGCTCGCCGGCGCCCCCGCCTCGGCGGCTGTCCCCTCTCGCGGTGTCGCCGTGTAGCGCCCCCCCCCCCTGCCCCCCCCCTCTCCCCCCCTTTTGGGTGCTTTGCGCGCGGCGGGCTGATTTTCCCCCCTCCGGGCGGCCGCCGCCCCCCGCTCCGGCCTGGCGCAGCCGGGGCGGGGATCGGCGGCACCGGTGTGCCCGCCGCCTGCGGCCACCTCCCACGCCTGCCGCCTAGCCACCCGGCTCCGCGTATACCTTCACCCCCCCTGCCACCAGGCCCGCGACTCCAGCGAGCGTTGCCGGGCACCACTGCAGGTCCCGTGCCCACCCGCCCCGCGCTCTCCCATGCCGTTGTACGCCCGTCCTGCCTTCCCCCCGCCGCTCCGCGGGATCCCCGGTGCGGTCGTGTCCCTCCCCCCTGCGTGCGCTCGCGGCTACGGCTTCCCCTCTTTGCCCCGGGTTGGCGGTACCCCTTCCTGCCCAGGTGCAGTGCTCCGGTCTTCTTGCGTTTCGCGGTGCCGCTCCCCGCGCTCCCGCGTCTCCCCGGGCTGCGCAGGCCGTCTCCGATTGGGGCGGCCCCGTCTCCCCGCTGCTGGCCCGCTTGCATGTCCACTGCCCGTCCCGTCCCCGTACTCTCGCTGCTGCCCCCTTGGCCCCGGTCGTCGGGCGTGCACCCCCCGGCCCGCCCGTCGGGCTTCGGCGCGGGTGGGGCCCCCGCGCCCCCTGCGTCGCCTCGCGGAGGATTTGATCTCTCCCGCTGCGACGCATCGCGGGCGGTGTCGCCCCTCCGCCCCCCGCCCCCCCGCCCGTGCCGTCCTTGTTTCCGGGCTCCCCCCCCGTCGCCTCGCCTACCCCCCCCCCGCCTCTTTCGTCGCGCCCCCCCTACCGGGTCTTGCGTCGCGCATGGCGCGGCGGCGGCGGCGCTCGCCCCAGCCTCGCGCCCGCCGCCTTCGGCCCTACCCTGGTCCTTGGCCTGCCCGATTGCCCCACCTGCGCGCAGGTCCTTGCACAGCGCACCCGCGCCGCTTCGGGCCGCGCCAGGCTCGCGGGGCGCCCCCTCACGCCCCGGGCGCCGCGCCGCGCGCGCCGTCGGGCCCGCCTGTGCGGCGACCCTGCGCCACCGGCTGGTCCCGGGTGGCGGGGGGGGTTGGGGGCTCTTCTCCCGCGGCGCTTACTCCCCGTGCGCCGCGCGCTCCCGGCGCCCCCCGCGCGGGCGGTGGCTGCGGCCTGCGCGCCCGGGCGGGCCCCCCGGTCGCTCGCCCCCCTGGCCGCCCACGGGGTCCCCGTGCTTCACCGGGGGTCGTTCCCGGCTTCTCCCATCTGCCCCCCTGGGGCCCGTTCGCCCTCGCCCGCGCCGGCGCGGGCGCGGGCCCGCGTGGGCGGGCCGCCCGCGGGGCCCCGCCCGGGGGCTGCCTGCTGGCTTCTTGGCCGACTGTTTCCCCATCGTGCGGACCGGTCGGGGGTGGGGCGCTCCCGCGCCTGTTGGTGGGCTCGCCCTTGGCTTACGGCGGTTCGCTCCCGCGTGTGCGTCCGGTAAGGCTGCTCCCCGGCCCGGGCCGGTGCCCGCCCTCGCCCCCGCCCTCCGCGTTGGTGCCCTGCGCCCCCCGCCCGACGGCTCCCTCGCCCTCCCCTTCCGCTGCCCCGCCGTACCGCGGCCGTGGGCTGGCCTCGCCCGCCCTCGACGCCCCGGGCGGCACCGCCTCGGGTGCCCCGCGCTCCTCCCGCGGGCGCCCCCTGCCCGCGCCCCCCCAACCGATCCCGCCCCCGCTTCTACCTCCACCCCCTGTCGCGGCCCCGCGGGCTCGCGCTGGTCGCGCCCGCCGGCGCTATTGGGCCAGCCCCCCCCCGGCGGGGCTGCCCTTCGCTTGCGCGCCCCGGGGGGTGGCGCTTCCATCCCCCCCGACCCGTCGGCCGCGGCGGCGTCCTCTTCCCCGGTCCTCCCCCGTCCCTGAGCCCCGCTTCGTTGGGTCCGGCACGTCGCCCGCCTCCGGCCGGGCTTGGCGGACTCCGCGCCGCGGTGTTGCGCGCTTCGCGGGGCTCCGCCTCCCCCGTTGCCACGTTCCTCCCCCCCCGCGTGCTCGTCTCCGCCCTCCAACTCTCGTCGCGCGGGGGCGACCGTACTGCGTTCGCGGGCCGGCCTCTTCCCTTCGCCCGCGGGCCGTCGTGGGCTCCCCCCGCGGACTTGTCCGGCCATGCCCGCTCCGCTCTCCCCCCGTCTCCCCTGCCCTCCCCCGCCAGCTTTGGGCGCCGCGCCCTACCGGCACCTCGCCCGGGCGGGGGCTGTCCTGGGGCCTGGCATGTAGGCTGCCCGGCCTCCTGGGGTCCCTCCGCGGTTCGTCCCGCCGGCGGAGCCCGCCTCGGGGCGGGGCCGTCGCGGCCCCGTGGGCTGGCCGCGCGGCCGTCACCAGATGTTTTCCCCAGCCGGCGCGCGGGGTGGGGCCTTACCTGTCCGGCGCCCCCCAGTGCTGGGTCGCTCGCCCCCCCGCGCTACCGGTCCCGCCCCCGTCGGGCTCCGCGGGGGCCCCGGGGGGCGCCCGGCGGGGGCGGTCCCGTCGCCGGGGGGTCGAGCCACCTCCGTCGCGGTTCTCTAGGGGACTCCGTCCCCGGAGGTCGAGGCGCCCCCCCGCCCCCGCCGAGCCGTGCATCCTGCCCCCGCTTCGGGCCTCTGGGTACCTCCCCGGACCGGACGGCGGGCGCGGGGGGCCGGCGCCCGTCCGACTCCCTCCCCCCCCGCGTCGGTCCCGGCGGCGGCGCTGGGCGTGGTGCTGGGGCCGGGCCCTCCCCGCCGACCCGGCTGTGAGGCTCGCCGCGCCGGCCCGCCACTGGGTCGCGTCCTCTGCCTCCCCTTCTCACGGTCGTTTCGCGCCCCGGGCCTCGGCGCGGGCGCAAGCCGACCCTGTCTGCTCGCCGCCCCGCACGCCACGTGGCTCGCCTGCGCCGTCTGCATGCCTCCCCGCGTAGTCCGTTGGTGCGTGGCGGGCCCCCCTGTCCCCCTGCGCCCCGCCGGCCCCCTCGTCGACGCTAGCGCCCCGGGGCCGTCTAGCTCCCGCGGCGCCACTTCTCTCCGGCCGGCCGGCCGCTCCCCCCCCGGCGGCCCCCCCCCGCCCCGCCGGCCCCGCCTCTGGCCGCGGCCCCGCGCCCCCCTGCGGCGCGGTCTGTGGGCGCGCCCCCGGGGGTCCCGTCGCGGCGGCCGAGGGCCACCGCCATTCCCGCAAGCCGTGGGGCCCCCGTCCCCCCCCTCCCCGCCCCAAACCGTCCCCCCGCACCAGCCACCCCTCCCTCGACCCCTGCTGCCGTCGCTCCGCTCGCCTCCCCCTGGGTCGCCGTGCTGCGCGCGGCTCTGGTAGCGGTGGTGGGGCCTCGCCGCTCGGCGGCGGCGAGCCGGGCCCCCCTCCCCACCCCACTCGCCGGCGCCCCCGTGGCTGCGGGGCGGCCCGTCGGGGATTGACGGCACGGTGGTTGCGGCCGCCCCCCCCCACACCCCGTAGCATCCCCGCCGGTCCCCCCTGCCTCCCTCCGCCCGCGGGGCACGGCCGCTCGGCGGCCCCGCCCCCTGGCCCTCCGTGCCCCGTGGCCGCCTGGCCCTGTCCGGGTCCACGCTGGGCGTCGCCCCCCTCCCCCGCGCTGACCCACTCCGGTGCCGCCCTCGCGGCGGGGGGGGGGATGGCGTAATGCCTCCGCCCGGGCGGGGCACGGCGGCCCCACCACCTTGCCCGCCCGCTCGCGGCCCCCCCCCGCGCACGCCGCCCAGCCGTAGTAGCGTACCCCCCCCCTCCCCGCTGTCGTGCGCGAGTTCCCACGCCACCAGGCAGCCCCCCTCCCCACTCAAGCCCGGTCGCCCCCCCCAACCCTCTCCCGGGCGGGGGCGATCCGGTGGCGCCCCGGCTGGCGGGGGCGGCGAGGGCGGGCGCGGCGTGGGGCCCGCGCCGTTCGAGCCGCTGCCTGGGGCCCCGCCCCCACCCGCGGCTTGGCCCCCCGGTCCGCCCCCTCCCCCCCTCCCCCCTCCTCCGCTCCCCCGCCGGCCTTGCACGTGCAATCGCCCCCGCGTTAGGGGGTGGGGGCGTCGGTAGGTTGGATGGCCCCCCCGCCTTGGCGGCACCCCCCCCCCACCGGCCTGGCGTTCCCCACCGACCGCCCCGGCGCTGCAGCCCCGAGCCCCCCCTCCCGTGGGCCGGTCCGCTGCGGGGTGGGTGATGGTGGTTTTGTCCCGCCGACCCCCGCTTCCTCGGCTTGTCGGTCTCGTCGGCCCCGCGGCTCTGGCTCAGGTTGCCCCCCCCCACCCCTCCCGCCGCGCGGCTTTCGGCGCGCGGCCCCGGGCTAACTTGCTCCGCGGACTGCCTCTCCCCGTTACGGCCTGCCCGCGCCGTTCCCCTCCCCCCCCCCCCCCCCCCCCGCCCCCGCCCCCCCCTCTGCGTGAACCCCCCCCTCCCGCCCGGCTTACCGCCTCGCCCCCTCCCCCCTTGCTGGGCCCCGGCTTCCCTGGTTCCCCGCTTCGCCCCCCGCGGCGTGCGCCGTCTCACCGGGTCCCGCCGTAGTCCCCTGCGGTCCGGCTCCCTCGCCTGTCCCGGCTCCCAACGCCGTGCCGCCCCCCCCCGCTCGCCTGGGCCCCGCAGCGCTTGGTCGCGCGGCCACCACCACCGCTGTGGCCCCCCACAGCGTCCCGAGTGATCCCCGGGCCCCCGGCCCGTGGCTTCCGCCCCCGCCTCCGGCCGCCTGCCTCCGGCCCAACTGTGTCGCCCCCCGCTCTGGGCCGCCCACCCCTACCTGCCTACGACCATCGCTCCCCGTCCCCGCTTCCGTTCCCGGGGGGCCCCCACCCCCGCATGCGCCGGCGCCGCGTCCCCCCTGCGCCCACCTTCCCTAGGTCGCCCCCCCTCTGGGGCTGCCGCGGCCCTCCGCCGCCCACCCGCGCAGTCCCCTCGCCACCCGCCGGCCCGTGCCCCCTCCTCCCCCCTCGCCCCCCCCCGGCATGGGGGGGGCTCCCCCCCCCCCCCCCTCCGCCCCAGCTCGACCTCCGCCGCCGCCCGCCCCGGCCGGGGCCGTCCCGTCGCGTCCATTGTCCGAGGCCCCCGGTGCAGCCGTGGCCGCGCCCCGCTCCTCGCTGTCGGGCGCGACTCCCCCGAGGCCGGCCCCCCCCCTCTCCCGGGCGCTCCCCCCCCCCTCCCCCCCCCCCTGGCCCCCCCGCTGCCCCACTGCGTCGCTCCCCCGTCCCGCGCGCTCGGGATGCCCCCCCGCTTGGCCCGCGGGGCGACGCGGGCCCCTTCCGGGCCTCGGTCCGCCCGCCTGGGACGGCTCGCCTGCCTCCCTCGCTCCCCTCCCACCCCCCCCCGGTGTCCCCCCGCGCGGCTACCCCCTGCGGTTGCCCCCAAGAACGCGACCGTGTCGCGGGTGCCGCGCCCCCGAGCGGTCGCCCTCTGGCCGGCCGCCCGACACCGCCTGCGGAGCGGCCAATGTCCTCCCTCGCTTCGTCCTCGGTGTGCTTATTCCCGCCCGCCCTTCCCGTCCGGCCACCCTCCCGGTGCCTCCCCGGCCCGTTGCGGATGTCCCCGCGCGCGCGCCTGCCCCCTGCCCGCTCCGGTCGTCTGCGGCTGACCCGCAGGTCCTCCGCCGGGGCGGCTCCGCCCCGGCCTCGTCCGCCGCCCAGCGCCGGCGTCCGCGGGGGGGATCCTGGCGTCCGCCCCGGCTCCCCCCCCCCGCGCTCGTTGCGATGCGCCTCCCCCCTTCCGCCGAGCGCCCGGCCCCTGCCCGTCCCCCCTCGGCCGGCGGCCCCCCTCCTCCTGCCGCACCCCCAGTCCCCCCTGGGTGGGGCGGGCACCTCCGCCGCGCGCCCGCTCCTTCCTGCCCCCCCTGCCCTGCCCCCCCCCCTCCCGCGAGGCTCGCGTCTCCCTGCTGGCGTGCCCTCGCGGCTGCTCCCCCGCTCCCGCTCCCCCGTCCCACCTGGGCCCGGCCCTGCCGCACTCCTCACCGCTCGTCCCCCACCGGGGTCGGCCCCCCTGTCCCCACGGGCCCGTCCGCGGGCGCGTGGCGCCGACCTCTCGCCGCGCCGCGAGCCGGCCCCGGCGCCGCCCGTCCGCGTGCCCCCGCCCTCGCCCCCACTGCCCGTGGGCTTTTGCGTCTCCCGCGCGCGCGATCTCGTGGCGGGCCTCGGCGCCCTGCCTCTCATACTCCGGCCCCGCTCCCCCATGGGGTGGCTGCCGCAACCCGCCCGTGCCCTGTGGTGCCCGCCCGCGGCGCACAGGGCCGCCCTTGCTCCCGCCCGTGCCCCTCGCGTGCCTTACGCTACACGTGCCCCCCGCCGTGCATTTGCCCCTCTGCGCGCTGCCCGGGGGTGCGGTCGCGGCAGGGCCCCTCCCCCCCTCCGCGCTCCCGCCCCGCCGCCTGGCGGGTGGGGCTGCTACCCCCTCGCCTGGCGCCATTCGAACCCCCCCCGTCTCCGCGCGAGATCGCCACCCGCGGGTTCGGCGCCGCTGCCGCGGGCACCTGCCCGTCTCCCCCCCCTGGTCGCCTCGCGCTGCCTCGCCCGCGCCCGCGCGCGTGCGGATCGCCCCCCCCCGCCGGCGCTCGTTCTAGCTGCCACGGCGGCGCCTCCGGCTGTGCCTTGCTCTCGAAGCCCACGGCCTGTCCTCCCGTGCTGGTTTCCCTACCGTTCGGGGCGGGGCGCGCCCCCGCTGCAGTATGGGGCGTCGACCTGGTCCCCCCCCCCGGGCGCTTCCTCCCCCATGCACTCCTACCTCCCCACCCCCGCCCCCGCCGCGCGCGTTTCCGGCGCCGCCCTCCCCAACCAGTTCGCTGCCGTCGGGGCCTGTCGCCCGCCCGCCCGTCGCCCCCGGTCCGGGAGCCGGGGCCGCCTTTGGGCCGTGCTCACCCTCCGTGCCTCCTCCATGTCCGTGTCCCGCGCCCCGTCCTCCCCCCCCCCAACCCCCCCCCGGCGCCCGCTCCCCCCGGGCGGCGCCCGGGCCCCACGCCTTCCGTGCACTACCCGGCCGGCGCACCCATCGCGCGCCCTTCCCCTTCCCCCCGCGCCCGCCATCTGCTTGGTGGCCCATACCCGCGACGTCGCGCCCGGCCCGCCCGCGCGCGGCCCGCTTGAGCGTCTCCGCCTCGGGTGGGCCGGGGGCGGTCGGGGTCACGGCGCCGGGGGCGGGTGCCGGCCCGGCCGACTGTTGCCCCCTCCACTCCCCGCCCCCACCGTCCCGCTCGTCGCGCACCCCCGCCTTGAGGGGCGCGGCCCCCGGCCCACCCCCGCCCCCCGGCCTCTGCCCGGCCGACGCGTCGGCCCCCCCCGGCGCTTTTACCGCCCCTCGCTCCCCCCTCCGCCTTCCCGCCGGGGGCGCGTAGTCAGGCGCCTCTCTGCCTGGGTCCTCCCGGCGCCTGCCTCCTCGGTCCGCGCCCCCCACCCGCGCTCGGATGGCCTCCCCGCTGGTCCTCCGCCAGCCCGCGGCCCCACCCACCCCCAGCTAGCGTTCCCCGGGACCCCGTTCCGGCAGACGTCCGCGCAGGCGCCCGCTCCGCCCTTCCCCCCCTCCGCGGGTCGGCTGCTGGGCCCCGTCCTCTGTCCCGGCTTTGGGCGTCCTTGGCTGCCCCCTCCCTCGGTCCCCCGAACACCCACTCGCATTCTGTCACGCGAGCTCGAGGTTTGTGCGTCGGTTCGGGTCGCCGCGCCCCCCACCCTCGCTGCAACCTTCCTGTCCCCCCCCGCCGGTATTGCGTGCTTGCGGTCGCGGGCTTGCTGCTTATCGGCTGCGGGTCGCTCTCTCTATCCTCCCGCCCCCCTCCTCCCCTCCCCCCCGCGCCCGCCTGGAGGTCGCCGTCCCCTCGCTGCCGTCCCGCGCCGCCTGCAGGGGCGGGTCCCGCCCTCGAGTCGGCCGCCCGGCGCCGCGGCGGCCCACCCTGGGCCGCCGTGCCTGCCCGCGCCCCCCCCTGCCCCCCCCACCCGCCGCGCGTACTCCCTACCCCCGCGTTGCCGTGGCCGTCACCGTCTTCGGTCCCGCCTCCAGGACGGCGCCCGCCCTGCCCTGTGTTCCTCGCCTCCCCGCGTCCACCTGTCGCGCTGCGGACTGGACGTCCCCGCCCTCCACGCCTCGCCGGGGCCGCGGTGTGCGGGCGTGGTCCCTCGTCCGTCCCCGCTAGCGCCTGTCCGCCCCTGCGTACCGACGGCTGGCCCTTTCGTCCCCTCCTACCTCGGGCAGTACCGCTAGCTGCGCCCACCTCCCTCGAGGCTCTCGCCGCGCCCCCCGGCCCCCTCCCACTTCCGACCCTACCGCCATCCCGCGCGTCGGGCCCCCACGCGTCCCTACGCTCGGCGTGCCCCGTGCTCGATCGTCGTTGGACGTGTCCCTCGGGCTCTGCTCCTTCGTTGGTACGGCGACGCCTTCCATTCCCTCCGCTGGGTTCCGGCGCGTCGCAGTGGCGCGGCCTCCGTGGCCGTGGCCCTCTCTCGGGTGGGCGCCGCGTCCCGTCTGTCGCTGCGGTAGATTCTCCGTTGATCGCTACCCCGCGCCGGTTGGCGTCCGGTGCCGGTATTTCCCGCGGCGGGCCCCTCCCTCGCCGGCTCGCTCTGCGACCGTGGCCCAGCTTCCCCAGTGTGGTGTTCCGCTCCGCCCTCACTGGCGCGCCCCCCCGGACGCCGGCTCTTTGTCCCTGTTGTCCCGCGTGGGCCGTCGGCGCCCCCCGCGGGCACCCACCGCCGAGCATCCCTCTTGTGGGCGGTCTCGTGCCGCGCCTCCCCTCCCCCGGCCCCCTAGGGGCTCCCTTGCGCTTCGGTGCTTCTTCCCCGCATCGCTGCTACGTCGTTGAGCTGCGGTGCGCCGCTGGTGCTCTCGGTGCTCGCGCCTGCGCGCTTTGTCTCTCGCCGGTACCTCGCCGCACCCCCCCCAACCCCTCTCCTCGCCACGCCCCGTCCCCTCCCCCTCCGGTCTGCCCCGGCGCACGCGTTTCACCTGGGCGCCTCCTGGCCGCCCCTACCGCCGCGCCCGCCGCTGTCCCCCCACTGCCGGCGGCGCGGGGCCCGCGGTGTTGTCCGGCGCTAGGTGGGGTTTTTCTACGGGCCGTGCTGCTTGGGGCGACGCCCCCCCGCCCCGCCGCCCGCTCCCCCCCCCACCCGTGTTCGCACCCTCCCCCGTGCTGGCTGGTACCCTGGGCGGTCCCCCCTGGGCTGGCGGCGCCGCCCCCGGGTCGCCGAGTTGGTGTTGGGGTGATGGGGGTCCCCCACTCCCGGCCCGCCTCGCACCCCTCGCTCACCCCACTGCGGTCCTGCTGCCTTGGCGGTGGCGGGGTATTTGCGCGTGCCTGCAGCTCGCTTGCCGTGCGCCCCCTGCAGCCGCGCCCCTACACGTCCGCGCCCTGTGTTCTTCTGGGCCCCTCTCACGCCCTCGGACGCGCGGGCCCCCCCCCCTCTGGTCCCTCGCCCCTTGCTCGTCTTCGTGCTCTGCGCCCTTCCCCCCCGAGGGACTTCCGCGCTGTTTGGGCCGGCCCTCGCTGCCCTTCCCGGCGGCACCCCTACCCCCCCCTCCCCCATCTCCATTCTGCGGTGTAGTGGTAGGCCTTCCCCGCCCCCCGCGCCGTCCCGCACCCCCGCGCTGGGGG
Source organism: Indicator indicator (assembly GCF_027791375.1). NCBI lineage: Eukaryota > Metazoa > Chordata > Aves > Piciformes > Indicatoridae > Indicator > Indicator indicator. The sequence goes on along the minus strand of NW_026539287.1, from coordinate 33,915 downwards.
GCCGGCGCGCCGCCCTACCGCCCTCGAGGCGGGTCGGCCCGTGGCCCCCCCGCCGCCTCTCGTCCGTACCGGGCCCCCCTCCCCGCGGGCGCCCCGGCTGGCCCCCCACCCCCGCCCCACCGCTCGCCCTGTCCCCGCGCCACAACCGCTTGGTTGCCGCCCGCCGCCTCCCCCTGGTGGCCTAGCCCGACAAGTTCTCCCTCCCGCGTCCTCACGCTCGCACCCCCGCCCTTGGCTCCGCGCTGTCCCCTGGCCGCGCCCCCACCCGCCCGGGGGGTGCCCCTCCCCCCGCTCACCGCGCCCGCGACTCCTCGCGCCTATCGCCTCCCGCCGCCCCCGCCGCCTCCTGTCGGGCGCGGCCCCCGGCTGATCGCGCGCTCGTCCCTCTCCACACCGCCCCGCCCTCTGTGGCCGGGCCCCGTGCCGCGCCTCTGGCTCGCCCGTCTGCTCTTGCCGGGCGCGCGTTGGCGCTCCCGCAGGTGCCGTCGGGGGTGCCCCCGGACCCCGCGCTCCCCACTCCCGGTGCCCATCGCGAGCCCCGCATGGCGGCCGGGGTGCCTGGCCTTGTCGGCTGCTCGCGCCGGTGTAGCGGGCCTCACGCCCTGCCGCCCGTATGTCCGCCTGTGCCGGTTCCGCGCTCCCCCGCGTGCGCCGCCGCGCTCGTCCCGCCTGGAGGCGCGGCGCGGCTCCGTCGGCCCGCTTCCCCCTCCCCGCGGCCGCCCCTGCGCTGCTCTGGCCGGTCCCCTCCCTCCCGCACGGCGGGCAACCCCCGTCACGCTACGGGTCCCACGCCGTCCCGACGCGCTCCCCCCCCCGCGTTCGTTCCCGCCCTCCGCGAGGGCCAGTGCGGCCTCCCCGCGGCGGCTGATTCCCGTGCGGCGCAGCATGTCGTCGCCTCCGTCCCGCACCGGGCCCGGGGCGGGGGCCGCTCTCCGGTGCGCTGCCGCGCCGCCCGTACGCGGGAGGGGGGGCCCCCCGGCCCGCCCCTCCGAGCCGCCGCCCCGCGGCCAAGGCCCGGACCGGTCCGGGGCCTGCCCGGGCTGGTGGGGCGCTCTCCTGCCGCCTCCCACTTGGCCCCCTCGCTCCGCGGTGTGGGGGCCGCTTCCCCGGCCATGTCCGAGGGCGCCCCTCCGACGGCGCCGGGACCGTCCCCGGCCCCCGCGTGCCCCACTGCCGCCCGTGGGTCGCCGGCGCCTGTGGAAGCCCCCCCCTTCCCCGCCGGGCCCCCCGCGCCGCGCCCTGTCGCCCCGCACTCTCCCCGTCACCTCCCGCGGCCCTCTCAGTCGCGCGCCTCCGGGCGCCCTCGCGCGCGCCCGCCCGCTCCCCGCGGCGCTGCGCCCTACGTCCTCCCCCCCTCGGGCGCCGCGTCCCTCTGCTCCTGGCCCCCGCAGGTCTTACCGCACCCCGCCGCCCGCCTGGTCCGTTTCCGCCTCACCGCCCCCGGCGAGTGCGAGCGGGCGCGTCCCCGCCGCCGGGCGCCTTGTGCCCCGGTTCCCATCCGCGTCCCGTGCTCTCACGGTGCCGCCCTCCGCGCCTACCGCCGCCCCACCTTGCCAGCTGGCCCCCGCACCCTAAGCCCCGGCCCCCCAGCCCATCACCCTCGGCCTCCCCCTCGGTCGTGGTTACAGCGCCCGGCCCCCGCTCCCCCCCCGCCCGTTCCCGCCGGTCCTGGCGCGGCTTCGGGCATGTCCTCCCGTGATCTCCCTCCCGGCCGCGCTCTTCACCCCCGGGGGGCCCGCCTACGCACGCGGCGCCCGTGGGCTCCGAGCACCGCGTGGCGCCGCTCCTGTGCGCCCGGCCCCCCGGTCCGCGGCGCCCCCCCGCGGCCCGTCCGCGCCCGGCGCCGTCCGAACGGCCGTGGCGCGGTGCCTCCCGCGCGCCCGCGGGCTTCCACGCGTTCCGGCCCCTCCCAGACAGAGTACCCCCCCTGCCTCGCGCCCCGGGCTCCCGCGCCTCCGTCCGCCCCGTGTTCGGCCTCGCCTTGCAGGCGGGCGTCGCTTCCCCTCCGTGCCGTGGGGGGCCCGTTGCCCCCTCGCGGTGCATTCCCGCCCCGCGGGGCCGCGTCCGCTCGGGCCCCCCCGCCTCGCCTGCCGGCCCTCCCGTGCGGTGTCCGCCCGTAGGGCGTGCCGGCGCCTGCGACCGCTCCCGACGGGCCCCCGGCCCCCGCCGCCTCGGCGGCGGGCTCCGCGACGGGGGCCGGTGCCCGCTGCCCGCGCCGGGGGTCACCGACGCGGGCGGCGCCGCCGTGCTCTACTCTCGGCACCGCTGTGCCTCCCCCCCGCCGCCTCGAGGTCTCCCCAGCTCCGCGCTCTCCATGGACCGCCCGCTCGCGTGCGCCCCCGGACCAGCCCCCAGGTTCCGTCGCCTCCGCGTGCGGGGCCCCCTCCCCCCCCGCCCGCGGTGCCTTCGCCGCCGATTCTCTCGCTGCTGCGACTCTAGCCCCTCGTGCCTCGCGTACCGGAGATGACCCGCTTACCTGCCGCGCGCTCTGGCTTCGGGCCGCGGGGCCGGTCCTCCCGTCTGGTCCGCCCCCGCGCTTCCCCGCCCGCGTCGCCCGCGCCGCGCCTTCCCTGCTTGCGCTTGTCCGGCTCTCCGCCTCCGTCCCCCCCCCCGCCGCGCGGACGGCCCCCGCGCTAGGCTGTTCCCCTCCGGTTGCGGGGGTGCCGCGCGGCCGGCGGGCGCGCCGCGGTGCGTGGCTGGCGCCTCCGCGCTGCGACCGCCGGTTGCCCGCTGCGCGGCATGGCGCCTCGCTCTGCTCCCACCGGCCCTGGGCCGCTCACCGGCGCGGCCGGTCTCGGGTCCCAGCGCTTCTGCCTGGGGCTCTATCTGCCGCCCCCCCCCCCCTCCGCCGCCCGCCGGGCCCGCGGGTACTGGACCACCTCTTGCGGGCGCGGGGACGCCCGCGCCCCAGTGCGGGCCCTTCCGCGCGGGGTTGCTGCCGGGCGACGGGTTCGGCGCCGGCGTGGTCCCCTACGCCCTGCTTCCCCCGGGGGCCGCGTTGCCGAGCGCGGGGGCACCGTGCACCCGCGCCGGTGTCCTTGGTTCCTCGCCCCGGGTTGGGCCCGTGCAGGGCGCCTGCCTGTGCGCGGCAGCCGCGCCCGCGCTCGGCTGTCTGGCGCTGCCCCCCCCGGCGGGGCCCGCCATCTGCTCCGGGGTCAGGCCGAGCCGGCGACGTGGCCCCGGGTCCTAGCCCCCGGCCCCCCACGGCCCGCCTCACCACAGCTCGGGCCGTGCACTAGCGCCGCCCTCCTGTCCCCTCCTGCGGCCTGCTCCGCTCCACGCGTGTGGCTGCGTACGCCCTTCTGGCGCCGGCCGCCCCGCACGGGCCGGCGTGCCCTGCTCGGCACGTCTACACATCCAGCTGCCTGTCTTCGCTTCGTTTCTGGGTGGCGGGCGTGCCTAACGGGGGCCTCCCGTACCCCCCCCGGCGCTCCATCGGCCCCCCCGGCTTGCCCCTGCCCCCCGCTCCCGCTCGCAACCTCGTCCCTCCGAACCCTGCCCCGCTCGTCGCACGCTCACTCGCCCGGCGCACCGCCCTCGCCACGCCGTGCGCGCCCCGGGCGGTGTAGGCCCCAGCCCATCCGGACTTCGCGCCCGCCCTCCCCCGGGCCCCCGGAGCATCGCGGAGACGCGTCCTGGGGCGCTGATCCCGGCGGTCGGTCGCCTGCGGGCTCCGCCCGCGGCGTCCCCCCGGCCGGCCCACCCAGTTGGCAGCTCCGCACCCCGCCCCGGGGTCCCCCTCCTTGGGCGCCCCCGCCGTGTGTCCGCCCGCCGGCTGCGGCCGCGCTCACCCTCGGCGCCCCGGACCGCTCACCGGCTCGGCCCGCGCCACCTCGCTCCCCGCGGCGCGCCGTCCGCTTTCGCCTCCTGCCGCGACCCCCTCCCCCGCCTCTCCCTGCTTCCCGCGCGGCCGGGCCCCAGTCCGCCCAGCGGCTCTGGCGGCCCCCTACCCTCCGCTGCCGGCCTCTGCCGGGTCCCGCCCGACTTCCCGCGCGCTGCGCCGGGGCACCCGTGTCTTCTGTCCGCCGCATCCCCTTGCCGTGCGTCCCGCTGATGCGCCGCCGGGCACGGCCGCCGGTGGCGTTCGGCGTGGGCGGCGGTGTCCGCCCTGCGCCTGCGCTTTGCCCCGCCCACGCGGCCCTGCCGGGGCCCGCTCGGCCCTCCCCCGTCCGCTTCGCGCGATGGCGTGCCCTCCCACTCCGCTCGTGGGGCCGTACGGCTCGCCCCCTGCGGCCCCCGCGGCCCCCGACCGTGCGCGGGATCTCGGCAGGTTCTTCACCCCCCCTACGCCCCGCCCCCCCCTCCCTTGGTGGGCTCTGCCCCGCCCCCCCAGCTTGTCTGGAGCCCTGGCGATCTCCTGCTCATGCGGGGGAGCGTTTCTCCGGTGCGCCGCGTGCCCACCGGCCGCCCGCGCTGCGCCCGCTCGGCCCGCCCTGCGCCGTGTGGCGCGGGTCGCTGCCGGCGCCCCCTTGGGCGGACCGGCCCCGGCCTCCTCCCTGCTGCTGCCATGCTCGCGTCCCGACCGCGGTCGCGGCGTTTGGCCTTCCGCCGCTCCGCGCGGGGGGCGGCCCGTCCCCTTGCGCTTCGCTTGGGGGGGTCCCCCGGCACTTTGCCCCGGCGGGCTGCTGGGCGGCCCCGTCCGCGCGTCCCGGCCGTCGTGCAAGGGACCCGGCCGTACTTCGGCGCCGTCCTCTTCCGGGGAGCCCTGGGACTGGCCTACCTTCCCCCCCGCCCGGCGCGGCTTCGCCGTGCCCGCCCGTCTCCGCCGCCCGCCACCCGACCCGACCCCCGCACGGCGTGCGGGCCGCTGGGCGGGCGCCGCCGGGGGCGCCCGTCCGCGGAGGGGGTCCGCCCGGCCCCCGGGCCGGGGCCCGGTGGCCGCGGCCGGTCTCCGCCTGCGGGCTCTCCGCCCCCCCCCGGGCCTCCGCGCCCGCGCGCGGGGCCCCGCGCTCGTCCGCCGCGCGCGCCCCCCGCTCCGAGGGCGCGCGGCTGCCGCCCCGCGTCGCCGCTGCCGTCCCGGCGGGCGGGCTCCCACTCGGCGGCGTCTCGCCCCGGCCGCCCGCCTCCTCCAGTCACAGAGGGCCGGCCCGCTCTCCCGCGCCACCCCTACGGGCGCGTGCAGGCCGGCCGCTCGCCCCCTCTCTGGCGGGCCGCTCGCGTGGCCACCCCTAACGCTCCGGCTGAGCCGGTGCTCCGCCATGCTTCTGCCCCCGCGATTTCCGTGTGCACGGGCGCGCCCCTTGCGGCGTCTCTTGCGCCTCTGCCCCTCGCTTCGGTCCCGCTGCCGGCCCGCTTCGGCCCGCGGGGGCCTCTCCCTCTGCATGCCTGCCGTCGGCGGCGGCGGCGCTCCCCGCCGGCAAAGGAGACGGTCGGAGGGAGGCGCCCCTCGCGGTCGGGGCGGCGCGCCTGGACCCCCCCCCCCGCGCACCCCCCCCCCTCGCGCCGGCTGGACCCCCGGCGATTCTATGGCGGCGGACCGGCGTAGGCGCCCCGCCCCCCGCCCACCTGCTGTGTCCCCGCCGGTTTCCGCGCTCCGGCGCCCGCTCTGCCCCGCCTCTTGCCGGCTTTCGGCGGTCCGCCCGGCAGGGACGCGGGCGTTGGCGCGGGCCGGACAGCCCACGGCGCACCGCGCCTGGGCCCGCCCGCCCCCTCCGGTCCTAGGCCGCCGTGCCGGGCGCAGCCCCGGGCCCCTGGCCACCCCGGGACGCCGGCCCTGGGCTCCGGTGGCCCCCCCCCCTCCCACCCCTCCCCCCGCCTCCGGCGCCGCGGGGGCCAGCTGCCGGCCCGTGCCGGGCGCCCGCTTGTCTTGCGCGCGCCACTTTGCCGATCCGGTTCCTCCCGGCTGCTACCGCCGCCCGCGCGCCTGTTCGCGCGCCAGCCGCCCGGGCGCTCCGCCGCGGCCGGCGCCCCCCCGCCGCGCTGCCGCCCGCCGATCGCCCCGTCCGCGCCGGCGCCCCGCCCCCGGCGGCGCAGTCCCCGCCCCGCCAGCCCCCTCCGCCCGCGCTCCGCCCCCGCCGGCCCCGCGGCCCCCGGCACGCGGCGCTCCTCCGCGCCCCGGCGGTCTCCGGCGGCGCCCGCGCGGCCCCTGCCGGGCGCTGCGGTTGTGCCCGGGGCCCCGCCATCCCGCCGCGCCCCCCCCCGGGCCGCCCAGCGGCCCCGCGTCCCGCCGCCCGCCCGCGGCCTCCCGCCCCCCCCGCCGGGTGCGGCCGGCCGCGCCCGGCCCGCGGGTGGCCGCGCCCGCCCGGGGGGGGCCGGGCCGCCGTGCCTTCCCGCCGGCCGGCGCGCTCCGCCCGCGCCCCGCCGCAGCCGCCGCTCCGCCGCCCGGGGGCCCCCGCTCCCCGCCGCGCGCCGGGCCCCCCCCCCCGCGGGCGCCCCCGCCCCGGCGCTCCGGCCCGGACCCGGCCGCGGGCGGCCGGCGGGCCCGGCCCGGGCGCGGGCCTCGATCGGCCCCCCCGGGGGCGGCCCCCCCGCCCCCCGCGGCCGGGCGGCGTGCCGCCCCCGCCCGGGCGCCCGTCGCGCGGGGCGCCCGGCCCGCCGCGCGGCGTCCGCGTGGTGGCGCCGCCGATCCCGTCCGTCCGCGGTCCGGCGCGGCGCGGGCGCCCGCAGCCCGGCCCCGCGGGGTCCGCCGGGCGGCGCCGCCCGGGCCGCGCGCTCCGGGCCCCCGCCGCCGCCCCCCCGGGCCCCGGCTTCCCCGCGCGCCGCGGGCCCCTGTCCCCGCGCGCGTCCTCTCCGCCTGCGACTCCCGCCCCGCCGGGGCCCCCCGGCCGCGGCCCTGCGCCCGCCCGGCCCCCCGCTCCCGCCCCGCGGCGCTCGGGGCCCGGCCCCCTCACCCGCCCCCCCGGCCCCGCCGGGCCGGCCCCCGGCTGCCCCCAGGCCTGGCTGCTGCGCGGTGGGCCCGGCCGCCCCCCGGCGCCGCCCCCCCGCGGGCCGCCCTCCCCGCCCCCGCGGCGACGCGGGGGGGCCCGGCCTGCCCGGCCGCCCTCCCCGCGCCGGGCCCCCCGCCGCCCCCGGCCCGCCGCGCCGCCCCGCGCCCCCCCCCCCCCCCCCGCCCGCCCCGCCGCCCCGTGCCGGGGCGCGACCGCGGCGCCTCTGCCGCGCGCCGGCCGCGCCGGCCGCGCCGCGCGCGCGGGCGCGCCCCGCGGCGCGCTCGCCGCGCCCTAACCCGTACCCGCCCCCCCCCCCGGGCGCCCCCGCCCGCGGACCCCCCCCCGCCCCCCCGGGGGCGACCCACGCCTGCCGCCCCCCGCGCGCCCCGCCTCCTCGGCCGCGGCGCTCGGCGGCCTGCCCCCGGCCCGCCCGCGTGGGTTTGCCGCGCGCGCGCCGGCTTCGCCGGGCGGCGGCGCCGGGCCCGGTCCGCCGGCGGGCTGACGGCCCCCCGGCCGCGCCGCGTCCTGCGCGCTGCCGGCCCGGGGGGGGGCGCGCCGGGCGCGGGTCGGCCGCCTTGTCCCCTCCTCGCGGCAGGCCGCGGCGCGCCGCGGGGCCGTCCTGCCGGGTTCTCTGTAGCGCCGGGGGCCCCGCCGGCCGCGGCGCGCCCGCTTGCCGCCTCCCGTGGGCGGGCCGGCCGGCCGCCGGCCGCGCCCGGGCCCCCGCGCCGGGTTCCGTTGGGGCGGGGCGCCCGCGCTCCGCCGCCGGGGCCCCCTCCGCTGCTCCGCCCGCTCGTCCCGGGCGCTTGGTCGCGCCCCCGCGCCCCCCCCCGCGCGGCGACCCCCGCCTTCCCCCGTGCGCCCGTGTGCCTCGCCCCGGTGCCGCCCCCACGCCGCGCCGCCGCGCCGCCGGGCTGCGCCCGCTGCCCGGCGTCGGCCGGCCCCCGTGGCTGCGGCGGCCCCGCGCCGGCCCGGCGGCCCGCCGCCGGGCCTGCCTCCCCGGCGTCTCCGGGCTCCGGCCTGGCGGTCCTCGCGGGGCGCCCGCCGCCCCCCCCTCCGGCCTGGCGGTGGCGGCTGTGTTGGCCGCCGCCCCCCGGCGCCCCGGCCGGGCCTCCCACACCGCGCGTCCCGCCGGGGGGCCGGGCCGCGCCGCGGCCCCCCGCCGCCCCCGTCGCGGCCGACGCCCCGGGCGGGCCCCGTGACGGACGGTGCCCCCCGCCGGGTCCCCCCGCCGCCCGCCGGCGCCCCGGCGCCGTCGATTGCCTCCTGCGGTCGCCGCCCGGGGGCGCCGGCCCCTGCCCGCCCGCCCCGGCCCCTCCCCGCCCCCCCCCCCCCCGGAGCGCCCCCGCCCCCCCCCCCCCCGCCCCGCGCCGGCCGCCGCGCCCGCCGCGCCCGGCGCCCGGCCGGGCCGGCCGGCCCGCCGGGCGCGGCCCCCGCGGTATCCCGGCGCGCGTGCCCCCTCGGGACGGGGCGCCGCGGGCGCGGCCTCCGCCGCCGGGCGCGCGGTCCGGGCGCCGGGCGCCGAATGCCGCTCGCCCCCTGCCGCCCCCCCCCGCGCACCGAGCCGCGCCCGCCGCCGCCCACCCCGCGGGGGCCCGCTGGCCCGCAGGGCGCGGGCCCGTCCGCCGTCCGGGCATCCGGGCGGGGCGCCGGCTTCGCAGCCCCGCGGGCCGCGCCCGCACCGCCGCCGCCCCACTCGCTCCCCCCGGCGGCATCACTGCTGCCCCCGCCGCCGCCTCGCTGCCCGCCTCGACCTCCTGCCGGGGACGCGCCGGTCTCCCAGCAGGGCTGGCCGTGGCGTCACCGTGCGTGTCTCGCCCACGCTGCCGTCGTCTCCCACCCCACGCCACGTGGTCGCCGTCTGCGCTCCCACCCCGCCCGGGCAGCGTAGGTGGGTCCTGCCGCTCCCTGGGGCCCTGCGGCCACACATGTTCCCGTCTCGTTCCTGCGCGGGTTCCCGCCGGCGCTGCGCGTGTCGGGCCCCGTCGTGGCCTCAGACGCCGCCCTGTCCGCCGCCTCGCCCCACCCGCGGGTCCGCCGCGGCCTCTGCCCCTGGAGTGAACCCGCCCCCCGGCGCCGGGAGCCCCCGCGGCCTCGGGCGCCGCTGGCGCCTCGTCCGGCCCCCACCCCCCGCGCGGCGGCGCGCCTCACCCGGGCCCCCCGCCCGGCCTGGCGGGGTGGGCCCGCCATTCCCGCCGCCCGCCCGCATCGCAGCGCCGCTGCGAGCTTCCCGCCCCCGCGCGCCGCCCCTCGGCCGCCTCCCCGCCCCCTGCACCCCCCTCGCCCCTTGCCCCTCCTTGTCCCCGCCCCCTGGTACCCCCGCCCTCCGCCGCCGCGCCGCCTTCTCATGCCGCCCGGCGTTCACGTTCCCCCGGCCCCGCCGCTCCCGCACTGCGCCCCGCCCCGAGCCTCCACCGCGCGACCTCGCCCTGTGTTCCGCCGTGCGGTGGTAGCGCGGCACTGCTCACCTACCCAGCCGGCCCGCTGGCGCCGCCCGCCGCCTGTGGTGTCGCGTCCCCATCCCAGGCCCGCCGGGGCCCTGGCCCGGGGGGGCGGCCGGCCGGCCATCCTGCCGCCCGCACTCCCCCCCTGGCGGTTCCGCGCGCCCGGCCGGGCGCGCGCGCCGCCCGGTTAGGGTCGCCTCTCTTGCTGGCGTCACGCGGTCCCGGCCCCCCCCCACGCCCCGGACCGTCCCCTCGTCCGCGTGCCGCCTCCCGCTCCGGCTGAGGCCCCCCCCCCCCCCCCCGGGCCTGCCGGCTTCGGTGCGCGCCGTGCGCTGGGCTCCCCGCCCGCCGTGGCGGCGCCGGGTTTCTCCGCCCACCTCCCCGTGGCCCGCCCCCACTGGGCCCTCAGGCGCCCGCAGCCTACCACCCCCCTCGTCCGCGGCGCACAGTGGCCGTCCCTGGCTGGGTCGCCCGCCCAGAACCCTCCCCGCTGGCTCGTGCCCGCTCCGCTCCGGGCGCGCGGTCGCCGGGGCCTCGGGGCCGGTCGCGCCTCAGTGATCCGGGTGCGCCGCGGGCGGTTGTCGCCTCGCGCGTGCGTCCAGCTGCGTGGCAGGCCTTTAGACCGGCGGGCGCCGCTGGGGCGAGCGTTCGGACCGGGCTTCGGCCCGGTGCCGCCTCCCTGGGCCCTCCCCTCCGTGGCCCGCGGTCTGGGCTGCGGGGCCGTCGGGGGGGGCTGCGCGGCGCCGCCCGCCCGTTCCCCGCGCCCTTGTGCACCGCCGCGGCCCCGCGTCTCCTCCACCGTTCCCCGTGCCGGCCGCGGCGGCCCACCCCTCTCCCGCGGCCCCCTTCGTGGGCGCTCGCCTGGCGCCGTCTCCGTCGCGCCGGCCCCCGGGGGGCCCCTCGCGGCCGCCTGCGCGCTCGCCCGCGCGCGCCGCCCGCGGCCCGCCTGGGGCCTCGTGCGGCCCGCCGCCTCTCTGGCTTCCGCTGCGAGGCCCCGCGGGGCTCGTGTGAAGTTCCGGCCGGCCTCGGGGTGCCCACGCACGCGACGCGTCCCGGGCCGGCCGCGCGCCGCCCGCCGCACGTTGCCCGCCCCCGAGGGGCCCGGGCGGCCTCCGACGGCCCGGCGGCCCCGCACCCCCCCTCCCCTCGGCGGGCCACCCGCCCCCGCCACCCACCCCTCCCAGCGGCCCCGCCGGGCGCGCGCGGCCGGCCTGGTCCTTGGTCGTCTGCCCGCATCGCTCCCCCCGCGCCGCTGGCGCCTCGGGCGTCGCTGGCCGGCGCGGCCGGCCGTGCGGCCGTGCGGGGTAGGGGGCGCGCTCCGCCGGGGAGCCCGGGCGCGGCCACGGGCCCGTCCTGTTCGCGCGCGCCAGTTCCGCCACGCGATTGGGCTTGGCCCAGGGGCGCGGGCGCTGGCCGGCCATGCTCTTAGCCTGGCGGGCCCCCCTCCGGGGCGTCCAGCGCGGCCCCCCTGGCTCGCGTCGCTCGGTCCCCGCCCCCCGGTCCCCAGCTGGCGCAATCTTCGGGCTGCTCCCTGCGCCCCTCCGAGGCCGCCGCGCTCCTGTGGTGCGACGGCCGGCCCCCGCGCGGCAGGGCCTCCGCTCCTGCGGCGCTGCAGCGGCGCCCCCTCCGCCTCTTTCCCCACCGCCCCCCTCCCCCCCGCGCGCCTCCGCCCATCAAGCGCCGCGGCGGGAGGGCGCGGTTGGGCCCGCGGCTACACGGGCCGCCACCCCCGACGCCGGGCCGTGCGTGCTCCCGCGGCGTGGCGCTGCCGCCCTGCGCCCGGGGGAGGCGCAGCCCGCGGAGGCGCCCGCCGCCTGCCCTGCCTGGCGACCCCCTGCTACCGCCTCGGTCGCCGGCTTACCCCTCCGCGCGCCCCGCCGCTGGGTGGGGGGCGGGCGGCCCCGAGGCGCACGGCGGGGCGCCCGCCGGCCGTCCTCGCCGTAGGGCCCGGCCGGCCCGGCGCGCCCCCCCTGGCGGTGCCCCTTCTACTACCCCACCGACCGGCCAGCGGCCCACCCCCGGCGCGGGTGTGCGCCCGCCGGGATTCCCCGCGAGGTCAGGGCCCCGTGCTGCCGGCGCCGGGGCGGGGACGGTGTCGCCCCCCCGCCCCCGGAGTCGCTGGCCTACCCCCCCCCCGGCGGCACCGGCTCGCCGCCCGCGCGGGGGCCGGTGCGGCCGCCCGCTGCGCGCTGGCGCCGGCCATCTCGCCGCGGGCCGCTTTGGACCCGGGGTCCTGGTGTGTCGCCCCACGCCTCACGGCCCTGTGGCCGCCCGCGGGTCGCGGGGCCCGCATGTGGCGGGGCGGGTCGGCGTTCCCTTCTCAGGCGTGGCCGCTTTCGGGCGCCGCCCGGCGGCGCGCGGCCGTGGGCGTGCTGCCTGGCCCGCGGCCAGGCCGGTGGGCTCCCCCGGGGCGGGGCTTGCGCCCCCCGGGCTCGCGCCCCCGCAGCCTCGCGTGCAGCGCCCCGTGGTCGGCGGGGGCGGCTCGGGGTCCGCGGCGCCCGGGGGCCGGGGCCCCCTCCCTTCGCGCGGCGGGGGCTCGGCTCGCCCGGTTTGCCTGCCGGCTGGTCCCGGTCGGGGTGCGCGGCCCGCTGCCGCCCGCCCCGACCGCCCCCCCCCCGCCGCGCGAGGGCGCCCCGAGGACCACCGTGTGCGGGGGGCCCCCCGGCCGCCCTAGGTGCGGCTCCTGTCCCCCCCCCCCCCCCCTAGCGCCGGGCACAGGTTCGCCTCCCCTCTGCCCCAACAGGTCCTCCGGCCGGACGCTGCCCCCGGCTCCCCCGCCGCCTGCCCGCACCGGGCGCCCGCCCCCCGTCACCCCCCCCCGCCTCTGGTCCGCTCTTCGGCCGCGCCGCGGGCTGGCCGGCGCGCCCCGGTCGCCCCCCCCGCCCCCGCACCCGGCACCCCGTCGCCCACGGTCGCGTAGCGCGGCGCGGCCTGCTCGGCCCCCCCCCGCCCTCCCCCCGCTTGACCGCTGCCTCGCCCCCGTCCCCTCCGCACCGTCCCAGCTGACGATTCTCGCCCCCCCGCACGTCCCCGGTCCGCCGGTCCCCGACCCTCCCCCTCCCCCCTCCCCCGCCCCCCCGCCTCCCCCTGCCGCCGGGCGCTGCTCGTGGCGTCTGCCTCCCCGCTTGCCCCCGCCCCTGTCGGCCCCCCGACGCCGCGGTGGGCCGCTGCGGGCCGGTTGGCGCGGCGCCGCGCCGCGTGTGTGCCCCCGGCCCGGGCAGGGCCCCGCCTTCCCCACCACCTCCCCCCCCACTTTCCCCCCTCCGCCCGCGCCCCCCCCCTCCCCCGCCACTCCGCCCCCGCTGGCTCTCGTCGTGCCCCCGTTGGCGCGTGGCGGGGCCTCCCAGCCGCTCCTCCCGCCCCGCCGGAGGCCGGGTCCCCTCAGCCCCCCACTCGGCCCGCATCCGTACCCCCGCCCCCGGCTGCCCTCGCGCCGTGCCGGCCACGGGCCGTGCGCTTCGCACCCTGGTTCCGGCCCTGGACCCCCCCCTGCGGGCCTGTTCGCCCGAGCGGCGGGCGGCGGCAATTCGGCCGGTGCGGCGCGGCGCCCCCCCGCCCGCCGGTGGCCTAGCCCCTCTCGTCCTCGGGCGCGCGCCCTGGTCCCCTCCCCCGCTCGCGCCGGGGGCCGGGGGCCTCGGCGGTCGCCGGCCGCCGGCCTCCCCCCCCCGCCGGGCCGGCGCCTGACCGCCGCGGTCCGCCCGCGGCCGGCGGGGCGGGGCAGGCGGTCCCCGCCGCCGCCCCCCCTAGCCGCCCCCTCCCCCCCCGCCGCCTGCCATGCCCCGCCCCCCCCGCGCCCCCCCGCCCCCCCCGCCGCTCCCGCCCACTCCCCGGCCCGCCCCCGGGCGCCGCCCCCCCGGCCGCCCTACACCCCCTTACCACCGGCTCGGGCCCGCGCGGCGCGCTCCCGCGCGCGCGCCGCCGCCCCCCCCCCCCGTCCCCCGCCGCCCCCCCCCTGGCGCGCGCCCCCCCCCGCCTCCCCCCGCTACGCCGCCCCCCCGCCGCCTGCGTCCCGCCCCCCCCCCTCGCAGTTCCCGCGGCGGGCCGGGCGCTGCCCGCCCGGCCGCTCCCCCGCGTGCCCGGCCCCCCCGCACCCCCCCGCCCCCCCCCCCGCCCGCCGCCGCGCCCCCCGGCCGCTCGCCCCGCCCCCCCCCCGCCGCCCCTCCGCGCGCCCCCCCCCCCCCCCGCGCCCCCGCCCCCCCCCCACCCCCCCCGCCCCCCGCGCCGCCCCCACCCCCGCGCGCCGGCCTCCCCCTCGCGCCCCGCCCCCGGACCGCCGCCCCCCCCCCCCGCCGTCGGCCCCCCCCCCCCCGCCGCCCCCCCCCCCCCGCCCCCCTCCCCCCCCCGTCCCAGCCCCGCCCCCCCGCCCCGCGCCGCTGCCCCCCGCCCCCCCGCTCCGCCCCCCCCCCCCGCCGCTCCCCCCCCCCCGCCGCTCCCCCTCCCCCCCCCCCCCCCTGGGGCGCGCCACCCCCCGTCCGGCGCCCCCCCGCCGCCCCGCCGCCCCGCCCCCCCGCCGCCCCCCGCCGCCACCCCGCCCCCCCGCCCCCCGTCCCCCCCCCCCGCCCACCTCCCGCCCCCCCCCCCCGCCCCCGCCCCCCCCCGGCCGCCCTCGCCGCGCCGCGCCGCCTCCCCGCCCGCCCCCCGGCCCCCCCCCGCCGCCCCCCCCCCCCCGCCCGCCGCGCCCCGCCCCCGCCCGGCCCCCGCCCCCCCCCCCCCCCCGCGCCGCCCGCCGCCCCTCCCCTACCCCCGCCCCCCCGCCCGCCCCGCCCCCTCGGCGCCCGGCCTGCCCCCGCCCGCCGCGCCCGCCCGCGCGCCCGCCCGCCCCGCCCCCCGCCCCCCCCCCCCCCCCCCGCCTCCCCGCGCGCCCCCCCCCCCCCCCCCCCCCCCACCCCCCCCCGCGCCCCCGCGGCCCGCCGCCCCCCGCCCCGCCCCCCGCCCCGCCCTCGCCCCCCGCCCCCCCCCCCCGCGCCCCCCCCCCCCCCCCCCCCCCCCCCCCCGCCCCCCGCCCCCCCCCCCCCCCCGCCCCCCCCCCCCCCCCCCCCGCCCCGGCCCGGCCCCCCGCCCCCCCCGCCGCCCCCCCCCGCCCCCCGCCGCCGGCCCGGCCCCCCCCCGCCGGCCCCCCCTGCCGCCACCCCCGGGCGCCCCCCCCCGCCCCCCGCTCGCCCCGCGCCCCCCCCCCGCCCCCCCCCGCCGCCCGCCCCCCCGGCCCCCGTCCCCCCCCCGCTCCCCCCCACCCCCCCCGCCCGCCCCCCCCGCCCGCCCCCGCCCCCCCTCCCCCCCCCCCCCCGCGCCCCCCGCCCCCCCCCGCCGCCGCGCGCGCCCCGCCGCCGCGGGCCCTCGCCCGGCCCGCGCCACGCAGCGCCCCCCCCCCCCCTGCCTCCCGCGCCGCGCCTCCCCCGCCCGCCCCCGCCGCGTGCCCGCCGCCGCGGCCGCCCCGCCCGCCCCCGTCGCCCCCCCCCCCGCCCCCCCGCCGCCGCCCCGCCGTTGCACGTGTCTGGCGCGCCCCGGGCATGCGTTACCGCGGGGCTCGGCCGCGGGCCGCCGCCCCGCCGCGCAGCTCCCGCCCCCCGCCTGTCACAGCGCCCGGTCCGGCTCGCCGGGCGCGCCTGCCCGGGGCGCTCCCGCTGTTCCCGGTTCGCTTTCGAGTGCCCAACCCTTCTCTCCAGGCCGGGCGGGGGATTCTCATTCTCGCGCGCGTGTTAGCCCCCCTCCCCTGGGGGGGTAGGGTGGGGGGGGGGTAGGGTGGGGGGGGGTGGGGGGGGGGGGCGGGGGGGTGGGGGGGGGGGTGGGGGGGGTTTCGGGGGGGGGGTATGGTGTGGGGGGTGCGTGTTGTGCGGGGGGGCGGTGTGTGGGGGGTGGGGTGGGGGGGGGGGTGGGGGGGTGGGCGGGGGGGGGGGGGGCGGACCGGCGGGTCGGTCCCCCTGGAGGGCAGGCGGGGCCACCCGCGGACCGGCCCCGGGGTGTGGCCGCCGGCCGCTCGCGGCGGCCGGCCGGGCGCCGGGGAGGACACGGGCCCCCCGCG
Organism: Indicator indicator; assembly: GCF_027791375.1. Taxonomy (NCBI): domain Eukaryota; kingdom Metazoa; phylum Chordata; class Aves; order Piciformes; family Indicatoridae; genus Indicator; species Indicator indicator. Next base: position 18,589 of record NW_026539287.1, on the reverse strand, counting down.
CCTGGGCGCCCCTCCCTCCGCGGTGGCGCGGCGCGGCGCTGGCGGGGGGGGGGGTCCCCCCGGGCCCGCGCGGTCGGGCCGGAGCTCCGCGCCTTCCGCGCCTTCCTGTGCCCCACCCCCCCTCCCCTCACCTTCCCTCCCCCCCCCGCCCCCTGTCCGCCTCGGCCCCTCTCCCCCACCCCCCCTGCTGGGCGCGGCGACCCGGGCCGGGCCGCCAGTCGCACGGGTCCGGCGAAGGGGGTGCCGGCGCGGGGACCGGCCCCGCCCGCGCGCCTGGGGCCCGGCCGCCGCCCGGCCCCTAGCCGTCTCCGGTCGTGCTCGGGCTCGCCCCCCCCTCCCCCCCCCCTCCCCAGGCCGCCACCCCTTGCGTTGCCCCCCCCTCCATCAGCCGCGGAGACACCCCGCCGGCCGCCGTCCGCGCCTCCGCCCGGTGGCGGCTACGTGCGTCTCGGCCACGGCCCTTCGCCCCCCGCCTGGCCGGGGGCGCGCCCGCAGACGGCTCGACAGCCCCCCCGTTGCGCGGCCGTGCGTCGCGAGGCGACGAGCCGGCCCCCAGTGACCGGCCGCGCGCCTCCGCGCTGCCCCGACACCCCCGGAGCCCCCCGCCCTACTGCCCCCCCCCCTGGGGGTGGGGTGGTCCCCCCTCGGGCCCTTGCGGCGCCGCACGTCCCGGCGGTGTCGCCGACGCCGGGCCCCGCTTCCGCTCCCGGCCCCTCTTGCCCCGTCCGGTGCCCGGCCGGCGGCGCCCGCGGCGCCCCCCGGGGCCCCGCCGCGCCGGCGGGTACGCCCTCCCCGCCTCCGCGTGGCGGGGCTCCCGGTTGCGCGCTGGCGCGCACGCCGGCGCGTCCCACGTCCCCGTGCGATTCCTCGCGCCCGCCGTTGCTCTCCCTGCGGCCTCCTGAGCCCCCCCCCCCGCGCCCGGCGGCGCGCCCCACCCCCGGCAGTACCGCTCTTTTCCCCGCGGGGCGCGTCCCGCCGACCGCGCGGCGCGCCCGTCACCCCCTCGGCCTCGCCCATTCGCACCGGTCCCCCCTCCCCCGCGCCCGGCTTCCTCTCGTTCCCGGCGGCGGCGCCCCCGTCCTCCCCGGTCGCGGCGCGGGTGCCCCCCCTTCGCGCATCCTTGCTCGCAGCGTGGGTGCCGCGCCTTCGGCCCCCCTCCCGCCCCCCGCTTCGCGTCGGACGCCGCGCGGCCGGGCCCGGGCTGTCGCCCGGCCTGCGTCGTGCCCTCGGCGTCCCTCGTGGGCGCGCGGTTCCTCGGGACCCGCAGCCTCGGCCCTGCCGCCGCGGGGGCGCATCCCCCCCCCCCCGGCCCCCCGGCCGCTTGCCCGTCCCGCGGCCCCCCTCTCCGCCCCCCCCCCGTGCGTCGGTCGGGCGCCCCTGCCGACCGCCGAGAGCCTGCGGGGTCGTTGGGTGCCGCCGTGCTTCTCGCTCGACGCAGCCGGACCCGGCGCGCGGGCTAGGCGCCGCCAGCCGCGCGCCGGGCGGGTCCGCGCGCCTGTCCGCGGCGGCGTGCTCCCTCCGGCGGGCCCGGCGCTGCGGCCCAGGCGGCGGTGCGCCGGGTCCGCCGCCAGCGGCCCCGCCGCCGGGTGCGGGGCTCCCCTCCCCCCCCCCCCCCCCCAGCGCGCCCCTTCCGCTCCTTGTTGCCCCCACGCAAATTCGCCCCCTCGCACCCTGCCGTCCGGAGCCACGCGGCGGCCCCATGGGTCGGCGGCGTCCTCGTTGCGCTCGCGGCGCCCCCCTCCCCCTGCTCTCGGAGTTCGCCCGGCACTCACCCCCCCCCCGCGCCATGTGGGGCGCTCGGCGGCTGCCTCCCCGCCCCCCCCCACCCCGCGCTTCGGCCCGGCCGCGTCCCCCCCCCCCCCACCGCCGCATCTGCGCCGGCCCGCCCAGCCTGCCCCCCCGCGGCGCCGCCTTCTCCCCGTCGTCCCCGGCTGAGTCCCGCCCGGTGTGTGGGGGGGTGGGGTGGTGGGTGGGGGGGTGGAGTGGGGTACGCCCTTCAGGCCGTCCTCCAACCCTCAGCCGCGACCCCCTCGCGGTGGCTTCGCCGGGCCCCCCCCCCCCTCCCGGCGCCGGGGCCCAGGCTGCGCGCTCCCTCCTTCGCGCTCTCCCCGCCCGGCTGCCGCAGCTGGCCGATCCCGCGGGGCAACCGGCGTGTAGTCGCCATCCCCCCGGCTTTGCCCGCTCCCGCCGCCTCCGCCTTCTCGGTCGCCGCCCCCCCCCGTGTCCCCGCAGATGGCAGTTAGCCCCCTTCGCCCCCCAGGCCCCGCGCCCGCCCCCTCCCCCCCCCCCCGCCCGCCACGTTCCCCCCCTGCGCCCGCCCGCCCGGGCCCTCTTCCCGCCCCCGGTGCTGGCCCTGCCTCTGGCCCCGGGGCTCCCCGCTAGCCCCCGCGTGCCCGGTGGGCGCCCCTGTGCGCCGGTCGGCGTCGGGGGCTACCCCGGCGGCAGCACGTGAGCGGCGCTGCTGCTGGGCGCGAGTCGGCCCCCCAAGCCGGTGTTCCCGCCCGCCGGCGCGCCTGTCGCGCCGCTCTTCCTGCCGCGTCCCGCCCCTCACGCCCGGCCCGCGGCTGGCGCCGTCGCGCCTGGCTCCGCGCCCCCCCCCTGCTCCGGCTCGACAGCCGTCGCCCCGTATCCGCCGGACGCGCTGCGCCTTGCGCAGCGGTGCGGATCCGGGTGCCTTGGCCCCGCGGACCTCCCCGTGCCCCCCGCTGGGGCCGCGCGGCGCTCTTGGTGGCCCCGCCCCGCCTCGTTCCGGAGCCACGCCCCCCTCCCCCCCGCGGCGCCTTTGCCGCGGGCCGCGCGCTCGGCTTCAGCGGGCCGCGGCTCGCGGCGTGCGCCCGCGGTCACCCCCTCGCGGCGCCCGCCCGCTCCTGCCCCCTTCCTCCCCCGCCCTCCACGTGTCATCTGCCCCGCCTTCCTCTGCCTGACCCCCCTGTGGGGCTCTCCGCTCCAGCCTCAGCGCTCCCGCCCCCCACCCGGCCCTCGCCTCCGAGCCTGTCTCCCTGCCTCCCGTATGCTGCCCGCCTGCTCCGACCGCGGGCCACCGGCGGCGCTGCGGGCGCGCCGCCTGCCGCCACCGGGCGCCGCCCCCCGTTTGCGGTCCGCCTCGCCCCGGGCCCACCGCCCCGCCCGTTGGCTCCCCCTCCCCGACCCGCCCCCCTGCCCGCTCGCACCTGTCGCGCCCGCTCCCCGTGACTGGCGTCCCCCGGTCGCAGCGGCTGGGGCCGCGCGCGGACCCCCCCGCCCCCCCGGCTCGGCGGCACGCGGAGCTCGGGGGCCGCCCCCCCCCCGCGGCCTGGCGCGCCCCCGCCTCCCCCCCCGCCCCCCCTCCCGCCGCGCCCCCCTTGCACGCCCCTGGCCCAGGGGCTGACCGGGCGGCCCGCCCTCCTCCGCCGCCGCGCGCCGGGCGCGGATTACTCTACGCGGGCGCCCCTGACCGCCCCGTGCGTACCCGCCCGCTCCTGGTGCCCCACCTCGTCCCTCCCGGGCCGCCCCAGCTCGGCCCCGGCCGGACCGACGGCACCCCGGCGCCCTTCCTCCCCCCCCCGCTGCGGCTCGCTTCCTCTCGCCCCCCTCCCGCCTCCTTCTCGTCGCGGCCGCGGCGGGTTCCCCGCCGCCGCGCCCCATCTCCGCACCACGCGGCCCCCATCCCCGGCGCTCTCCGCCTATGCCCCCGCCCCGCGGCCGCTGTCGGCGGCGGCCAGGCCCCTGCGGTCTCCTGTCACGGCCGATCCCCCCCCCCCCGCTCGCGGTCGCCGCGCCCGCGGCTGTTCAGGCCCGTCCCGGCCGGCGCTCGCACGTCAGCCGGACTCTACGCGCGCCCAGGCCTCCCACGGCGGTTCGCGGGCCCCCACCGGCGCCCCCCCGCCCCGGCCGCCGCGGCTGCGGTGCGGCGGCACCGCGCGCGCGCAGTCGCGCCGGTTTCCCGGGCGTCCTTGCCCTCCGGCCCCCTGGGGCTCAGCCCGGCGCCTGCCGCCGGCCGGCGGCTCTAGGCCCGCTTGCCCAGGGGCGGGGGGGCCCGCGCCGCCAGCCGGCCTGCCCGGTCCCCCCCTGCATCCGCCGCGCAGGTCCGGCCGCCCCCTCGCCCGCTCCCCCGCCCGCCTGGCCGCCGCGCCCCCCCTCCGGCCGAACCGGCTGGCCCTTGCGCCCCGGCGGCCCGTTCGACCCGCCGCCGCCGCGCCGCCCCCCCCTGGCGCCCCACGGCTCCGGCGCGGCTCCGCCGCGCGCTGGCGCGGCCGGCGTCCTCTGCCGCTCCGCGTGCCCCGTGGCGCGCCTTTCCTGGTCCCCTCTTGCCCCCCCTTGGGCGGTCGCGCGGCGGCCGCTGCCGGGGTCCCGGCGCCCCGCATTCGACCTGGGGGCCGCCACGCTCACATCCCTGGGCTTCCGGGTGTAGCGCGCCCTGGGCGCCGAGCAGTCCCTCCCCCCGCCCTGGCCACCCGGGTTGCACGCAGAGGCCCGGGGTTACTCACCGCCCCCCGGCCGTCAGCGGCTCGCAGGGCCACCACGCCCGCCCCGGCCGCGCCGCCCGCGCCACCGCGCGCCCGTCCCCACCGCACGCGGACGTCGCGCGGCGCTCCCGCCCCCCCCCAACTCCCGGCTCCGCCCGAGCCGTGGGGCGGGCGTCTCCTCCATCCGCTCGGGCGCTCCGCCCACCGGCAGTCCCGCGCCCCCCTCCCCGGACCCCCCTCCGCTCGCCCCCGCCCGGCTCCCTCCTCCCCGCCGCCCCTCTGCCCGGGCCGCGCCACCCTGCGGCTGCGCTCCCGAACGGTGCGACCCAGCGCTCGTCGCGAGCCGGGACTCCCTGCGCGCCCCCTGGGGGGTGGGGTGGGGGTTTGGTTGGGCGCGGCCCGTTCCACCACAGGTCCCCCCTGCCCTGCTCTGCCCCGGTCCCCGCCCGTCCGCCTCACCCCCGACCGCCGCGTCGGCCTCACTCCGCCGGCACGTGGCGCCCCTGCCCGGCGTTCGACGGCGTCGCGTCTTCCCTCGTGCGCCCGTCGACCGGCGCTGCCTCGGGTGCGTCCGGGGCGGGGGTGCCGGCCGGCTCGAGGCTTGTGCGGGCGGGTCCGCTGCCAAGCGCCTCCGCGCGGCCGCGGCGGCGGGGGGGCGAGGGCCCGGTGGCGGCTGCACCCCTCTTCCCCCCCCCGCTGTCCGCCGCTCTGAGCGCGGGGGTCGGACTGTCGGGCCCCGCCCCGCCGGCCCTGGGGCCCTCCCGCGCCCGCTCGCCGCCGCGCCGGTTGTCCGCCGGCGGGCGAGCATCGCGGTGACCGTGCCCCCCCCCTTGGCCCCCTTGTGGCGCCCTCCGGTCTTCGCGGCCCCCCCACCCGTGCCCCGGGGCGGCCGGGTTCGGAGCTTCGGTTCCGGGGCCGGGGCCGTGTCACGGCTCCCCCGCGCCCGTGCGCGGGGCGCACCTCTCCCCTCACCCCGCCCTCGTCCCCCCCTTTCCTCCCGCCGCCCCGCCGCCCGGCTGGCCGGCGCCCGCCCCCCGCGCGGCGCGCTTATGCCAACAGGCCCTCGCCCCGCTCGGTCGCGCGCTCGGGCCGGGGGCGGGACGCGCCGGGCCCCCGCCCCCCCCCATCCCGCCCCGCGCCTCCGCGTAGGCCGCTTGGGGCTGCGGGAGTAGGGCGCGCGTGCTCCGTCCCCCGCGTCCGCCACCGCCCGTCGGCGCGGTGCGGCCTGGCCGCCTGCCCTGGTCTCCCCGGGGACCGGGACACCGCGCGCGGGCGGGCGGGGCCCCGCGCGCGCCCGCGTCCGGGCGGGCTGGCTGTGCTCGGCCGCCATTCTGTTCTGCCGTCCGGCTCGCCGCGCGCGCCGGCCGCGCTCGGGGCGCGCGCCCGCCCCGCCCCCGGCGGCCCTCGGACCCTGGGCCTGCGGCGGGCGCTGCCTGTCCCCCCTCCGGCAGGCGGCCCCCCCCCTCCCCCCCCACCCTCGGCTTCTGGTCTCGGATGTCCCCGCTCCTCCTTGCACCCTGGGTGCTAGGGCGCGCGTGGGGTCCGTCCCCCCTTGCCCCGCTGCTCCCGGCGGGCCGCGGGTGGCGGGCGGCGCGGGCCGCCCCCGCCGCCCGGGGCTCCCGCGGCCATCTACCGTTTTGCCCCCCCCGCCCCCCGCGCGCCCGGCCCGCTCGGGCGGGCCGCGGTCTCGGACTGGGGCCCGTTCTCCCCCTGCCCCCCCTCCCTGCCTCTCCCCGGCCCTGCCCTCCGCGCCCCCTCGCCCGGGCGCCGCGGCCCTCTCGGCCCCTCGGGCATGCACCCCGCCCCGGGGGCCCCGCCGCCTCACGGGCCGGAGCCACGCGCCGCGGCGCAGCGCGGGCGGACACCGGCCCTCCCGCGGCTGCGTCGCCCCTCCCACCGGCGTGAGCCTGAGTCGCTCGGGCCGCCGGGCGTGCCCCGCGGGGTCCCCTGCCCCCTCCCTGCGGTCACGGCCTCCGTCCCCCCCGCCCCCGCCCGCCTCGGAGGCTCGGGGGTGCGGGCGGCCGGCCGGCGGCCCCCACCACCGGTCGTAGGCCGCCGGCTGCGGGCCTACGCTTGGCGAGGTGGGCGCCCCCCCCCCCTCTCCCACCCGTCCGTGTTTGCCGGTGCGGCCCCCTCACGGCGCCGCGGAGCCCCTCCCTCCTTAGTCTCGCGGTGCCCCCCGCCCGCCAGGCCGCCCGCCCGTGTCGAGAGCGTCGCTGCCGGCTTCTCCCCGCGGCCGCCGACTCGTGCGTCGGCGCCGGTGTGGCCGCCCCGTCGTCGGCCCCCCCCCCCCCCCTGACATGTCGTGCCCCCGGGTGGCCGCGGCCGCCACCCCCTCCCCCGTCCTGTGCGCGGGCCCCTCCGCTCCCACTCCCAGCCCGCCCCCCCTCCCCTTCGCCTCTTTCGCCGCGCCCCCGCTGTCGGGTCCCTGTCCCCCCCGGGGGCCGGCGACGTGCCTGATTGCCGGCCGGCCGGACCGTTACATCGCTGTCACGCCCGCCCCGCTCCCACGGCCCCCTCCCCCCCTCGCCCCCTCCCCGGTCCGCGGCCCCCCCCCCTCCTCATCTCGCCCCGCCCCCGGCCGCCGGTCTCGCCTGCACCCTCGGGTCACAGACCCCGCCGCGACGTCCCCCTCTGCCCCGGACCCTCCTCCCCGTGCCCTTTCCCCTCCCCACCCCGTGCCCGTGCTCCCCACCCCCGCCAGCCCTCCGCCGTGCCGCGGCTCTTCCGCGTCGGGCCTCAGTCCGCTACGGCCGCCCCCCCCACCCGCGACGCCGCCACTTCGACGGCTCGCGAGCCGCACCCCCCCCCTCCCTCCGGCCTCCGCGGTTCCCGGCTTCCCTTCCTGCGGTGCAATCTCGTCCTCGCCCCGCCGGCCGCTGGTGCCTGTCCCCGCACTGTAGCCCGGCGGCCCGCGGCGGCGGCTGCCAGCTGGCGGTCGGGCCTTCCGTGCCGCGGCGGCGCGCTGACGCGCCCACCCGTGCGCCTTTCAGGAGCGCCTTTTGGCCACCCGCGCCCCCCCCGCGGCGCCCGAGCTCCCGCCCGTTCGGCATCCCCACGGCCGCCACCCCTCTCCGGGGCCCCGGGCTTTCCGAGGGGCCCGGTCCCCCGGCGCCGCGCCCCGTCCCCGCCCCCCGGACCCCCGCGCCGTCACCGCCGCCGGCCGGGCTCGGGTCGTCTCCGGGTGGGGCCCCGGGGCCCGTCCTCCCCCTCCTCACCCCGGGCCGACCGCGACCCGGCCGCGCTCGGCCGCCAGTCGGCGCGGCGGGCCCGCCCGCCGGCCGCTCGGCCCGGCGCGCGGCCGGCGGGCGCCGCCCTCCCTACGATCGGGGGGCGCGTGGCTCGCCGCGTCGCCCTCTCTCCCGGTGCGCGCGACCCCCGGCATCCCAGGCGGAACGCTCGGTCCCTTGGCGCACGCCCCCGACCTTACCCGCTCGGATGCTCCCGCCGCCCCCTCCCTCTGCCGGCCCGGCTCGCCCCCCCCCCCGCATCCGGCGTCCAGGCCCGTCCCGCCCCGTCATGTCTTGATGTGGGCCCGCGGCGAGGCCGGTGCCCCCGCCGTTGCTGGCGCCGGTCCCCCCCCTCCTGGGCTCTTGCGGACCCTGCCTTCCTCGACCCGCACGCCCTCGGCACTGGCTCGACGCCCCCTCTCTCCACCTAGCGCCGGCCCGCTCCAGCTTGCCGGCGCGATGGCGGGGGACGCACTCCAGCCACCGCGCCCCCCCTTCGGCCCTTCCCCGCTGTGCCCGTCGCGTCCCTCCCCCCCGCGCGCGGCCGGGCTGGGCGGCGCCCCCGGCCCCTTCCCGTTGCGCCCCCACCCGGGCTCGCTCCCGCGTGCCCCCGCGCTTTCGTGCTGTGCCCCCCCCGCGGCCGCCCGCCTTGCCGTCGCTTCTCTGTCCCGCCTGTCCCCGTGCTTGACTTTGCCCCCCGCTCCGCCCTACCGGCGGCTCGCCGGCCGCCGCGACGCCCTCGGCCGCCGGTGCCCCCGTGTCCGCCCGTTCGAGGCTGAGCGTGCCGCGGGGCCTCCGCGCGGGGCGAGGGCCCATTGAGGGTACGTTCGCCCCCATACCTCCGCCCCTCGACCCCCCCGCCCCCCCTCGTCCGCTGGCCTCCGCGCCTCGCCCCCCCCCGCCCTGCCTCCCGGCCGGCGCCCCGGCGCTTCCGCCTCGCGGGCTGGGTGGCGGCTGGCGGGCCTTGCACCGCGCTGTGTGGCCGGAGCTCGCTCCTTCTCCCCCCCCGCCCGCGGGCGCGCGACTGGGGCCCCCTCAAGCCCCGCACGTTCGGCTTGCGTTCCCCCGAGCCGTGCGCTGGGCGCGCTCCCGTGCCGGCCCCTTCCCGCCGTCGCCCCGACGTGCGCGTCCGCGGCCGCCCTCGCACGTCACGCCCTCCCCACCCTTGGTCCGCGGGGCCGCTCGCCCCCGTCGCGGGGTCGGTCCCGCTCCCGCGCCCCCCCCGGTCCTCCCCGTCGCCCCCCCCGGTCGCACCGGGCTCCCGGACTCTGGTCGAACCCCCCGGTGGGCCCTCCCTCGTGCGGGCCCCGCCGCCGCCTCCCTACACTAGCGTGCACCGCTCGCCGCTGGCCGCCGTGGGGCCCTGAGAGCGGGTGTCAGCGGGGCGCACCCCCAAGCACGGGCGGTCGGCCCTCCCGCCGCGCGCCCGCCGTTCCGCTCCTCTGCCTTCGACCGCGGCTCCCTCCCCGCGGCGCTGTACGTCGGGCGCCGGCTGCTTCGTGCGCCCGTCGGCCGCATTCGGTCCCCCGTCGCGTGTTGCCACCCCCCTCCGCCCGCGCGGCCGCCGGCGGACGCGGTTCCGCTGGGCGGCGGGGCCTGCCGTTACGCGGCCCTGTCCACGCGACGGCAGGCCGAGTCCGCGGGCATGCGTCCCCCCCGGGCTGTCCGGCGCCTCCCGCCCCTGCTTGCCGGCGGGACGCGGCGCTGCTCGCGTTCGCTGGCCGCGGCCAACCCCCGCTTGCCGTCTTCCCGCGGTCCACCGCTCCCCTCCACCCGCTCGTTGCCGTGCACCCTCGCGCCCCCACCCGCCCCCCCCCCGGTCCGCCGGCACCGCCGCTCCCCGCCGCGCTTCACCCCGGTCGCCCGCGGCCGCGCGGGCGAGGGCGCGGCGGCCCCGTTCGCCGGCCCCGCGCCTATCCGCCCCCCGCGCCCGGATCACCCGCGGGGCGCCTCGCGCGTCGGCCCCGGCAGCTTACCCGGCTGCGGCCCACGCCCACCCCGCCGACGGGCCTCACCCCCGCTCTCCTCCGGGCCGCGCCCCGTTCTGCGCGGGGCCCGTACTTCGCCCTCCGCGCGGCGGGGGGCGGCTTCCCCCCCGTCGCCCTGGCGCCCCTCGGCGCCGCGGCGTGCCTTCCGCTCCCGCGAGCGCCGACGCCGGCGCTATCCGGCTGCGCCGCGTGCTCGCCCTCCACCCCTCCTGCCCCCCCACTCCCCGCCCGCCGCCGCTCGCCGCTCCCCGGGCCCCATCTCTCGCCCCCCAGCGCCGCCGCTCTGGGGTCGCCCGGCGCCCCGCCGCCCCGCCTCCGCGCCCCCCCGCCTTCCACCAGGCCGACGCCCGCCCTTCCCGGGTGGCGCGCGACCCGGCGCATTGCCCGCGCGTCGACCCTCCACCCGGGCTCGCGCGCAGCCCCGGTGCGCGCCGGGCGGTGGGTCTGCACCGCGCGCGGCCCGGCCCGCCCCCCGGCTCGGAGGCCCCGCCGCCCGGCGCCCGGCTGCCCCTCTCCCCTCCCGCGCCGCGCTTGGCTCCCCGCGCCCCCTGTTTGTCTCTCGCTGGCCCGGCCGGGCCGGCCCCCCGTGCGGTCCTCGCCCGGCTCCGACCGCAGGCGCCCGCGGGCGGGTGGTCGCGCTCGCCCCACTGCGCTGGGGCACCGCGTCGGCATGGGCGCCAGCCCCATGCGCGGCTGAGGAGCCCGGCACCCCTCCCGCTGCCGCCGCTGCGCATTCGGGCCCCTGCTGGGAGACGTGGCGGCGCCCCCGTGGGTGTCGTGCGGCTGCAGGAGGCCGGGGCTCACCGCTCGCCCTCTGGGCTCCACCGCGACGCCGGCGGGAGCTCGACTCGCCGCCGGCCCCCCCCCCTGCCTCCCGGCTGCGCTGCCCCGGGGCTTCCTCGTGTCGCCGCCACCCCCGTGCCACGGGTCTGCGCTCGGGCCGCCTCGGCCGAGCGCCCACCCCCGGGTTGCCCGCTCTGCTCGTCACCGCCTCACGCGCGCTCGGGGCGCTCCCGCGCCCCGGGCTCCTGTCCCCCACGATTGGGAATGCCTCTCGGCCCCCTCCCGCCCACCCGCCCCGCGCGAGGGGTTTGCCGCCCCCCCCCCGAGCTGTCCGCCGCCCCACCCCCCCGTGCTCTGGCTGCCGCCGGGTGGGCGCACCCCCCGCCCGTCGCCGGGCGCCCCTGTCTCCGCAGCCCGGCTCGTATCGTCCGCGTACCGTCCCCCCGTGGGGTGCGCGCGAGGGCTTCTCTCCTGGCTCACGGCGGCCGCACCCCTCCTTCCCCACCACCCCCTGCGGCGCCGCGGCACCCCGTGCCCTCTCGCCGGGGTCGGGCGGGCCTGCCCAGTCCTGGCCCCCCCGCTTACGGGGTCGGTTCGCCGTGTCGCGCCCCCCGCGCCACCCCGCTCACCATCCCTGTCCTCCGCCCCACCCCTCTTCCTGCCCCCTCCGACCGGCTCACCGCCCGGTGGCCCCCGCTCGCGCGCTTCGGCTGTCGCGCGGGGTGGCTCCGCTCCCGTGTCGGCCCGGTCTTGGCTCTGTGCCCCCGAGCGCACGTGGCGCGGTTGCCCCTGCGCTCCCGCGCCGCCCGCGCGGTTGCCCCCTACCCTGGCTTCCCCCGGGGCGCCGGCCCCCCGCCCTCGTCGGCCTGCCGGCCACTCCCGCGCCTCGGCTACCGGCCCCTTCCCCATCCTCCCCCCCCACCCCCCGCCGGCGGAACGCCTTTCTGCCCCGCCCACCCCCCTCGCGGCCCACCCCCCTGCCTGGCGCCACAACAGCCCTCCCTCGTCGCGTTTGTCCCCCGGCCTATTCCGCCCGGTCCGCCGCGGTCGCTCCGCCGGCGCGCGCGGCTCGGGGACACTCCCCAAACCTCCGCCGCCTCCGGCTGCGTGCGGACGCTTCGCCCCTTCTTCTCGTCCGTCCCTGCCACGGCCGCTGCGTTTCCTTCCCACGCGGCCGTGCACCACCCGCGCCTGGGCTGGCCGGGGCGCGAGTCAGACGGGCACCCCCCCGGCCCGCGGGCTCTGCCCCCCGCGCCGCGGGCTTCTGCTGCCGTACCGCTTTGCCCCCCCGCCCCGGGGTGGTCGCTCCCCCCGTCCTTGCCTGTGCCACCTGTCGGGGTGCGAGAGCCTGGCGTGCCCCACCGTTGGACACCGCCTCGCTCGCGCGCGCGCAGACGCCGCGCCCCAGGCGCGGGCCCGCTCGGCTATCAGGCGCCCGGTTTCGGCAGGTCCCGGCCCCTGCCCGGGGGGCCGCCGTCCCCGCCCGGTGAATCGCCCGCTCCGGTTCCCCCCCCCCCCCCTGCGGCGGGGCCAGCGTGTGGTCCCGCCTACCCCCTTGCGGCCTGCCTCCGTCGGGCCCGCCCAACGGCTCCTGAGCGCCACCTCCAGCCGCCCCCTCCCGCCGGCCTCCGCGCCGCGCACCTTCCGCCGAGATGCGCGCCTCGCCGGCCGGGCTCCCCCGCGCGTTCTCGCCTCACCGCCGCCCCGCGCCTGCGCGCCGCGTTGCCCGGGTTGGGGGCCGCTAAGGGTGCGCGCCTGCACTCGGCGGCCTCCATCAGGACGCTCCTCCCGGCCGGGCCCACCCTTTTGCCGTTCGAGCCGACGCCCGCTGCGCCGCCGCCCCCCCCCCCTTGCTCCGTCTCGCCCCTGCTGTGGGCTTACCCCCCTCCCGTCGGGCCGTCGATATTCGGCTCGGGCCTGTTGGGCCTGTCCACCCTCCGCTCTCGCCCCCTGGCCCGCGCTCGTGCGCTGCGTCCCGCCCCGCGCCCGGCCGTACCTTCCCGCCCGGGCCCGCGACGCCCGCGCCGTGCCCCCCGCCCCCCCCCCGCGCTCCGCGCCGGCCGCTCGGCCCGTCGCCTCAGCCTTTGCCGTCCGGGGCTGGCGCCATGGCTCCCTGCTACCCCCCCCGCGCCGTGCGCCCCCGCCCACCTTGCCGCCCTCGCCGCGCCCCTCTATACCGCAGCTGCCGCTCCTCCGCCGCAGGCCTGGTGCCGGTGTGTGCCGTGAGGCCGTCCCCGCTGGCCCATCCCGGGGCGGGCGGTGCGTGCGCTACCGTCGGCCTCCGCTCCCCCTGCGCCTCGCGTCCGGCCTCTCCTGCCCGCTCGTTCCCGCTCCAGCTCCTCCCCCCCCGCCTCCTTCCGCCGTTGCCGTCCGTCTGCAGCGCTCGCCCCACCCCCACCTGTCTCTCGCTCCGCCCCCGGCTTCGCGGCTGCGCTCGCCGGCCGGCCCACGTCCCACGAGCTAACGCTCTCTTGCCCGGCGGTTCTGCCGCGGCCGGACCGTGTTGCGCCCTGGGGCGCTCCGCGGCGTTCCCCGGCCGGCCCGACCTTGTGCCCTCGGCCGTGCCGTAAGCGGGTGGGCCGCTCGCGCCCGTTGCCGCGCGGCGTCGGCGCTGCCACGCTCCGGGCCGTACTTTTCTGCCGGCCGCCCGCGCGGCTCCCCACATATCCCTCCCCGCCTCCGCCCCCCTTCCCGCTTACCGTGCCGTCGCTCCGCCTCCCCGCCGTACCTGGCACCTGGCCGGTCGCGGGCGCCTGCCGTCGGCCTACTCCTGGGTCTCCCGCCCGTGGCCTCTCTTCCCCCGGGCCCCCGCCCCCCCCGCTGCGCTCTCCGCCTTCGTCGCCCCCCAACTCCCCGCGCGCACGTCGGCCCCCCCTTCGCCCCGCGCGTGCCGGGCCCCGTGGCGCCGGGCTTCGTACTCGCCGCCGTCGTTGCGGTTCCCGGCCCCGGCGTTGGTCGCTACGTCCCGCGGGCCATGGCGGCCGCCCTCCATCCGACGGTCGCTGCGGGCACTGTCACCCCGTTCCACTCCTGCGCCCCACGGCCTGGGGCACCTTTGCAGACGGCCTCCGGGGCCGGGCCCGCTTGCGCTGTTTCTCCGCCCGCCAGCCCACTCGGGTTTCCTCTCCCCCCCGTCGCTGGTTGTCCCCGCCCGCCCCCCTTCGCGCCTCGCTCCTTTTTCCCCCCCGCCCGTGCCTCGTCTGTCGGCCGCCCTGGCCCTCCCCCCTCTCACTCGCCCGCCCGCACCCCCTTAGCCCTGCTGGTCGTCTTGCTCCTCTGGCTCTCCCGGGCCTCTTGGGGGGGCGGCTCCCCCCCCTCCGCGGCGCAGGCCTCCGGTTTCCCCCCTCGCCCAGGCCCCCCCCGCGCCCGCCTGCCGGGTCGCCTCCACACCCTCACCGCCCCCCCACCCCGCCCTCCCCCGCTGTCTCGAGGCGCGCCCCCCCCTGCCGGCCCCCGGATCCCGCGCACCTCCGCTCAGCCCCTCCCCTTTAACGCCTGGCGGCCGGGCCGCTCGGGCCAGCACGCCCGTTCGCTTCGCGCCCCTACCTGCCCCGCCGCTCGCCTGCGCTGCGCCCACACGCTGGAGCGTTGCTCTGCGCCCGTGTGCGTCCCTGTCGCGTCCTGGAGTCTCTGCTTACCCCGTCCCTCCGGCCCGCCCGCCCGGCTGCGCGACTCTGCCGCCTTTCACCCCCTCCCGCCGCCTTCCCGCCCGCTCAGTTTCTCTCGTCGGCCGCTCTCCCCCTTCCCACCTTGCGCGCCGGGCCTGCCCCCTCCCCACCCGCGCCGGCCTCCTCGCTCCGGCCCCGCTTCTCACCGCTCCCATCCTTGTCGCGGGCCCCCCCGTGTCCGCTCGCTCGCCTGCGCCTCCCCTCTGGTCTGGCTCGCGTGCGGCGCGCCCGCTCCGCCGCCCGTCCGCCCGCCCCCGGGCGCCCCGGATACCTCTTGCGCCCTCCGTCCTGCCCCCGCCCGCCCCCCCCCGTCCTAGCGCGGGCCTGCCCCTCCCGCCGCGCATGAGGGCGCTACCCCCCGGATCCTCTTCTCCGGACAGGCCCGTGTCCTCTGCCCCCCCGCCTCCGTTAGCCGAGGTCCCTCCGGTCCCGCGGCTCCGCTGCCTCTCCCCCTCGCCTCCGCCTCCATCTTCCGGTACGTGGGCCCCCCCCCCGCTTGAGCCTCGCATTCGACGTGCCGCACTGCCCCGGCCCCCCCCCTGCCCGCTTGGGCCGTGGCTCGTGCCCCCGGCCGCGCGGCGTTGGGCCTTTCCAACGTGCCGGTCCTCCTCGTGGCGAGGCGGCCCGCTTCCGGGCCGCCGCGTGGCCCTGCCCTTCGTCCGCCGGTTGCGCCCAGAGTTACGCGTCCTTGGCCCGCCGCCTTCCTCCGCCCCGCGCCTGGCCTCGCCCTCCAGCCCTGCTGCCCCCGTGCACGGTGCGCGCGGCCGGCTCCTCCGCCGGTGCTGGCCGCCCGCGCCCCACGCCCTCTCCCCTTCCGGCCGGCCGCCGCGGGCGCCGCGCAGCCCCCCCGCCCCTGGCCGCCTGGCGACCTGTCTGCCTGGGTCCTCGCTTGCCCCCCTCCGTTGGCCTCCCGCCCCCCCGGCGGTTGCGCCCGCCCGCCTGCCGCGATCGGATCCCGCGAGCGCAGCGCGGTCCGCCCGACGTCCCCGGGCTGCCCCCTGCCGCGCCCGGGCCCGACCTTTGCGGCCCCTGCGGTCTGGCCCGCCCCAGTGCGCCACCCCCCCCCTGCGCGCGCCGGGCCCGCCTCCGATTCCCGCCGGGGGTGCAGCGGGCTCCCTGGGCTGCTCAGGCCCCCCCTCGCTCCGCAGCCGCTCGCCCCCCCCTGCCACCTACATTCCCCGGCGCGACCGATCCGGCTTTTCAATCCTCGCGCCCGGCCCCGCCCCGCCCGCCCCGCTTCGCGGGTGCCCATCGCCTGGCCTCCCCCCGCCCGACCGGTCGCCGCCTGGCCCGCGGCCGCCCCCTCCCGCCCACGGGCCGTCCCGGCCGTGCGCGGACGCTCCGCGAAGCCCGCCCAAGCCGTCGTTCCGGGCGCTTCCCCCCCACGCCCAGCCGGTCCCCCCGCCCCCCCCCCTCTCTCCCTCCCCCGCGCCCCCCGCGGGACGCCCGCCACGCCGGTCCCCTCCCGGCGCCCCGCCTGCGCCCCTCGTGCTAGCGCCCTCCGGGCTCTCGCTTCTCCCCCACCCCCCCCCCGCCCCCGTCCCCCCGGACGCCCTCACCCCCCCCGCCGGTTGGGACGTCCCGCCGGCACCACCTCCGGGGCCCGCGTACTCGCTTCGGGCCACTCCTCTCCTCCCCCTCACCCCATACTCCGTCGCGCCCACCCCGCCGGCGCCGGCAGCCCCCCCACCCCGCCCGCGCCGGCCGACCCTTTGCTCCGCGCCCTTCGCCCCGCGCGGTCGGTACGGAGCGCTCGTCCCCTCGGGCCCTGCCGCGCTGTCCGCCCCCGCCCCGCCGATCTCCGCTGTCCGCGCCTGCGGCCCGGTCTCCCCCCCTCCCTCACCGGGCCCCGCCCCGCGCCCCGCTTCCCCCCCTCCCCTGCCCTCTCTCTTCTCGTGCGCTCCTCTGCCCGGGTGAACTAATCCCGCGCGCCGGTGCACCGCTGGCGGCTCCCCCCCGCGCGATTCTAGCTCTGGGCCCGCCTCGCCGGTCACCCTCACCGCTGCCTCCCGCTCCCCCGCCCCTCGCCCGGGGCCGGCCCCCACCTCTGCCCCGCGGTGCCCCGTGCCCCTCCCTCCGCCCGCGCCCCTCCGCCCCCGCTGTCCGGCCCCTTCCCTGAGTCCCCGGGACTTCGGGCGTGCCCCCCCACCCGACGCGCGCTCCCCGGCCCCCCCTACCACTCCCGCCTACTCCGCCGCCTCCCGCCTGCGCTCGCTCTCCCCCCCGCCCCGCTTCTCCCCGACCCGCGCCGGCCGCCCGCTCCCCGGTCCCCCCCCTCATGCGGCCCACGCTGTTCGTTCCTCGCGCGCAACCCGCGCCCGCCGTCCCCCCCGCCCGTCGGCGACCCTTCGGCCTCCGGGGCGTTTTTCCCGGGAGCCCTTGCTCCTCCCCCCCTCGGCCCTTCCTCTCCGCCCTCTGCGCCCCCCTCGGCTCCTTCTCGCCACCCCGTTCCCTCTACTCTCCCCACCTGTCCCCCGCCGCCCTCCGCCCTAGTCGCCTTCCGTCTCTCCCCCCCGCGTCCCTGCTCAGGCTGCTCGGCTTCAGTCGTCCGCGGACCGCCGCCGCCAGCCTCGCTCCCCCCCCGCTTCGTCCCCGCCGCCCCCGGCCCGTGCGCTCGTGCCCCTGCATCGGCCGCCGCCTCCCCTTCCCCCTCTTCGGCCCTCCTCGGCTGCCCCCCGGCTCCCTTCGTCTCGTTGCTGCCGTCGCCTGCCCCTTTCATGCCGCGCCCTGCCTCGCGCCCTGGCCCCCCCGCCCTCCTCAGCCTGCCTCCGGTCCGGCCCGGCCCCCCCCCGCGCCTGCCCACCCTACACCCTGCTTCACGGCCGCAGCCCCTCGCCGGTCCCTCGCGTGTCGCCGCCTTCCCTCCTCGTCATCCCCCCGCTCCGCTCATCCCCCCCCCGGGCCCGCCCCCTCGCTAAACCCAGCCGTTGATGGCCCCGGCTGCGCCGTCCCTCGCGTCCGCGAACGCGCCGTCTCCCCCCGCCCCGGCGCCCCCCCTCGTCGTACGGGCTCTCGCTCGTCCGGGCCCGTCCCCTCCTCGGCCGGGGGCTGTGCTCCCTGTCGCTAGAGCCCCTCCTGCCCCCCTGCCCTCCGTATGCCCCCTGCCTCCGTTCTCCGTCCCTACCTCGCTCCTTTGCTCCCTCCTGCCCCTCTCCTCCCCCTCGCTCCGCTCTTACTACGCCTCCTCCTCCTTCTCCCTGCCCCCCCCCGTGTCCGCCCTCGTCTGCCCGCTCCCCTGCCGCCGCCGTCCTCCCACCCCCTACCCCCCCCCCTCTCCGCCACCGCACCCAGCCCTGCGGCTCCATTACGCTTGCCTCGCCTCCGCTCGGCCGAGCCCCATCGCCCGCGCTGCCGCCCCTCCACCCCCGCCTCCTGCTCCCGTCCTCCGGTTCGCGTAGCCCCTCTCGCGCGTCGCCACTCCCGCGCCGTTGGCCTCTCGCATGCCCCCGCGGCCGCTCCCTTGACCCTCGGCCCTACCCGGGCCCCCCCGTTAGTACCCCCGCTCCCCCACTCCTTCCTCCCCCCCGTCCCCGTCCGGTACCCCGTCGCTCTGCGTTCGCGGTGCCTGCTTCGCCGCATGCTCCGTCCTCCCGCCGGCGGTCTCCCCAGCCTCTTCCCTCGGGCACACCCCCCTCCCCATCGCGCTCGACCCCTGCCCCTGGCCCCGGCCCAATCGGGCTCGCATCCCCCCCGAGGCCGGTCTCTCCTGCTGCTGGCACGCTTCCTCCTCGGCCTCCCGCCGCCCACACTCGCCCGCCCCCGCCTCCTGTGCTTACGATCCACCCTTCTCCCCGGCCCCCTCCTCGCTGGCGTGCTCCCACGCGCTTACAGGTCGCCCCCCTGCTCCCTGCCGCCTCGTACCTCTCTATCCCCCTCCGCCTGGACCCCCTCCGGCCCTGTCCTATGCCCGCACCTTGTTCCAAGCCAACGCCCACCCGGCCTGCCCCGTCTCCCCCGCCTTCCTTTTTTGGTTGTGTTCCCCGCGCCTTGGGCCGTCCTGTGCGTCTTCCGCTTCCGCAGTCCCGCCGGTCGGCCCCTCACCACTTCAGAGTTAACTCCCACCCCTCCCGCGTCCCCCGTTCCCCCCCGCCCGGCACGCCCGGGATCTCGCCCCCTCTTTCCCCCTCACCCCGCCCTCTTTCGCCCCCTACGCCCGGCCTGCGCCCTCCCTCCCGCTGCCCGGCGTCCCCCCTCGTTTCTTACCGCACTTCTGCCTGTTCCCCGCCAGACATCTCCCGGCCCGTCCGCCCGGCTTCTTCCCTCCACTCGGCCCGGCCCCCCCCCCCCCGCGCCCAACCATTCGCTGCCCGTCCCGCGGCCTCCCCTATCCCCGGCCCCTCCTCCGTCTCACCATACCCTTCCCAACTCCCCCCTCGCCCCCCCTCGTTACTCTCTCCCCACCTCGCGTCGCCCTCTATCGCCCCTCATGCTAACTGCCCCCCTGCCCCAGACTCCCCCCCCGCCCGCGCACCGCC
>NW_026539286.1:24729-59000 GCF_027791375.1 Indicator indicator | reverse complement strand
CTCCACTCCATCCCTAGCACTCAATGACTCCACTCTACCCCTAGCACTCCATGACTCCACTCTACCTCTAGCACTCCATGACTCCATCCCTAGCACTCCATGACTCCACTCTACCCCTAGCACTCCATGACTCCACTCCAGCCCTAGCACTCCATGACTCCACTCCATCCCTAGCACTCCATGACTCCACTCCATCCTTAGCACTCCATGACTCCACTCCACCCCTAGCACTCCATGACTCCACTCCAGCCCTAGCACTCCATGACTCCACTCTACCCCTAGCACTCCATGACTCCACTCCAGCCCTAGCACTCCAGGACTCCACTTTGCCTCTAGCACTCCATGACTCCACTCCAACCCTAGCACTCCATGACTCCACTCCGTCCCTCGCACTCCATGACTCCACTCTATCCCTAGCACTCCATGACTCCATTCCACCCCTAGGACTCCATGACTCCACTCCAACCCTAGCACTTCATGACTCCACTCCATCCCTCGCACTCCATGACTCCACTCCACCCCTAGCACTCCATGACTCCACTCCATCCCTAGCACTCCATGACTCCACTCCATCCCTAGCACTCCATGACTCCACTCCAGCCCTATCACTACATGACTCCAATCCATCCGTAGCACTCCATGAGTCCACTCCAACCCTAGCACTCCAGGACTCCACTCCAATCCTAGCACTCCAGGACGGCACTCCATCCCTAGCACTCCATGACACCAACCCTAGCACTCCATGACACCAACCCTAGCACTCCATGACTCTACTCCAACCCTAGCACTCCATGACTCCACTCCATCCTTAGCACTCCATGACTCCACTCCACCCCTAGCACTCCATGACTCCACTCCACCCCTAGCACTCCATGACTCCGCTCCAACCCTAGCACTCCATGACTCCACTCCATCCATAGCACTCTGTGACTCCACTCCATCCCTAGCACTCCATGACTCCACTCTACCACTAGCACTCCATGACTCCACTCCATCCCTAGCACTCAATGACTCCACTCTACCCCTAGCACTCCATGACTCCACTCTACCTCTAGCACTCCATGACTCCATCCTTAGCACTCCATGACTCCACTCTACCCCTAGCACTCCATGACTCCACTCCATCCCTAGCACTCCATGACTCCACTCCACCCCTAGCACTCCATGACTCCACTCCATCCCTAGCACTCCATGACTCCACTCCACCCCTAGCACTCCATGACTCCGCTCCATCCCTAGCACTCCATGACTCCACTCCATCCTTAGCACTCCATGACTCCACTCCACCCTAGCACTCCATGACTCCACTCCACCCCTAGCACTCCATGACTCCGCTCCATCCCTAGCACTCCATGACTCCACTCCATCCCTAGCACTCCATGACTCCACTCCAGCCCTATCACTACATGACTCCACTCCATCCGTAGCACTCCATGAGTCCACTCCAACCCTAGCACTCCAGGAATCCACTCCACTCCTAGCACTCCAGGACGGCACTCTATCCCTAGCACTCCATGACACCAACCCTAGCACTCCATGACACCAACCCTAGCACTCCATGACTCTACTCCAACCCTAGCACTCCATGACTCCACTCCACCCCTAGCACTCCATGACTCCACTCCATCCCTAGCACTCCATGACTCCACTCCACCCCTAGCACTCCATGACTCCACTCCATCCCTAGCACTCCATGACTCCACTCCACCTCTAGCACTCCATGACTCCGCTCCATCCCTAGCACTCCATGACTCCACTCCATCCCTAGCACTCCATGACTCCACTCCACCCCTAGCACTCCATGACTCCACTCCATCCCTAGCACTCCATGACTCCACTCCACCCCTAGCACTCCATGACTCCGCTCCATCCCTAGCACTCCATGACTCCACTGCATCCTAGCACTCCATGACTCCACTCCACCCCTAGCACTCCATGACTCCGCTCCATCCCTAGCACTCCATGACTCCACTCCATCCCTAGCACTCCATGTCTCCACTCCATCCCTAGCACTCCATGACTCCGCTCCATCCCTAGCACTCCATGACTCCACTCCATCCCTAGCACTCAATGACTCCACTCTACCCTAGCACTCCATGACTCCACTCTACCTCTAGCACTCCATGACTCCATCCCTAGCACTCCATGACTCCACTCTACCCCTAGCACTCCATGACTCCACTCCAGCCCTAGCACTCCATGACTCCACTCCATCCCTAGCACTCCATGACTCCACTCCATCCTTAGCACTCCATGACTCCACTCCACCCCTAGCACTCCATGACTCCACTCCAGCCCTAGCACTCCATGACTCCACTCTACCCCTAGCACTCCATGACTCCACTCCAGCCCTAGCACTCCAGGACTCCACTTTGCCTCTAGCACTCCATGACTCCACTCCAACCCTAGCACTCCATGACTCCACTCCGTCCCTCGCACTCCATGACTCCACTCTATCCCTAGCACTCCATGACTCCATTCCACCCCTAGGACTCCATGACTCCACTCCAACCCTAGCACTTCATGACTCCACTCCATCCCTCGCACTCCATGACTCCACTCCACCCCTAGCACTCCATGACTCCACTCCATCCCTAGCACTCCATGACTCCACTCCATCCCTAGCACTCCATGACTCCACTCCAGCCCTATCACTACATGACTCCAATCCATCCGTAGCACTCCATGAGTCCACTCTAACCCTAGCACTCCAGGACTCCACTCCAATCCTAGCACTCCAGGACAGCACTCCATCCCTAGCACTCCATGACACCAACCCTAGCACTCCATGACACCAACCCTAGCACTCCATGACTCTACTCCAACCCTAGCACTCCATGACTCCACTCCATCCTTAGCACTCCATGACTCCACTCCACCCCTAGCACTCCATGACTCCACTCCACCCCTAGCACTCCATGACTCCGCTCCATCCCTAGCACTCCATGACTCCACTCCATCCATAGCACTCCTTGACTCCACTCCATCCCTAGCACTCCATGACTCCACTCTACCACTAGCACTCCATGACTCCACTCCATCCCTAGCACTCAATGACTCCACTCTACCCTAGCACTCCATGACTCCACTCTACCTCTAGCACTCCATGACTCCATCCCTAGCACTCCATGACTCCACTCTACCCTAGCACTCCATGACTCCACTCCAGCCCTAGCACTTCATGACTCCACTCCATCCCTAGCACTCCATGACTCCACTCCACCCCTAGCACTCCATGACTCCACTCCATCCCTAGCACTTCATGACTCCACTCCTTCCCTAGCACTCCATGACTCCACTCCACCCTTAGCACTCCATGACTCCACTCCAGCCCTAGCACTCCATGACTCCACTCCATCCCTAGCACTCCATGACTCCACTCCACCCCTAGCACTCCATGACTCCACTGCAGCCCTAGCACTCCATGACTCCACTCCATCCCTAGCACTCCATGACTCCACTCCACCCCTAGCACTCCATGACTCCACTCCAGACCTAGCACTTCATGACTCCACTCCATCCCTAGCACTCCATGACTCCACTCCACCCCTAGCACTCCATGACTCCACTCCAGCCCTAGCACTCCATGACTCCACTCCATCCCTAGCACTCCAGGACTCCACTCTACCCCTAGCACTCCATGACTCCACTCCACCCCTAGCACTCCATGACTCCACTGAATCCCTAGCACTCCATGACTCCACTCCATCCCTAGCACTCCATGACTCCACTCCATCCTTAGCACTCCATGACTCCACTCCACCCCTAGCACTCCATGACTCCACTCCATCCCAAGCACTCCATGACTCCACTCTATCCCTAGCACTCCATGACTCCACTCCACCCCTAGCACTCCATGACTCCACTCCATCCATAGCACTCCATGACTCCACTCCACCCCTAGCACTCCATGACTCCACTCCAACCCTAGCACTCCATGACTCCACTCCATCCCTCGCACTCCATGACTCCACTCCATCCTTAGCACTCCATGACTCCACTCCACCCCTAGCACTCCATGACTCCACTGAATCCCTAGCACTCCATGACTCCACTCCATCCCTAGCACTCCATGACTCCAACCCTAGTACTCCATGACTCTACTCCAACCCTAGCACTCCATGACTCCACTCCATCCTGAGCACTCCATGACTCCACTCCACCCCTAGCACTCCATGACTCCACTCCACCCCTAGCACTCCATGACTCCGCTCCATCCCTAGCACTCCATGACTCCACTCCATCCATAGCACTCCGTGACTCCACTCCATCCCTAGCACTCCATGACTCCACTCTACCACTAGCACTCCATGACTCCACTCCATCCCTAGCACTCAATGACTCCACTCTACCCCTAGCACTCCATGACTCCACTCTACCTCTAGCACTCCATGACTCCATCCCTAGCACTCCATGACTCCACTCTATCCCTAGCACTCCATGACTCCATTCCACCCCTAGCACTCCATGACTCCACTCCAACCCTAGCACTTCATGACTCCACTCCATCCCTCGCACTCCATGACTCCACTCCACCCCTAGCACTCCATGACTCCACTCCATCCCTAGCACTCCATGACTCCACTCCATCCCTAGCACTCCATGACTCCACTCCAGCCCTATCACTACATGACTCCAATCCATCCGTAGCACTCCATGAGTCCACTCCACCCCTAGCACTCCATGACTCCACTCCACCCCTAGCACTCCATGACTCCGCTCCATCCCTAGCACTCCATGACTCCACTCCATCCTTAGCACTCCATGACTCCACTCCACCCCTAGCACTCCATGACTCCACTCCACCCCTAGCACTCCATGACTCCGCTCCATCCCTAGCACTCCATGACTCCACTCCATCCCTAGCACTCCATGACTCCACTCTACCGCTAGCACTCCATGACTCCACTCCATCCCTAGCACTCAATGACTCCACTCTACCCCTAGCACTCCATGACTCCACTCTACCTCTAGCACTCCATGACTCCATCCCTAGCACTCCATGACTCCACTCTACCCCTAGCACTCCATGACTCCACTCCAGCCCTAGCACTCCATGACTCCACTCCACCCCTAGCACTCCATGACTCCACTCCCTCCTTAGCACTCCATGACTCCACTCCACCCCTAGCACTCCATGACTCCACTCCAGCCCTAGCACTCCATGACTCCACTGTACCCCTAGCACTCCATGACTCCACTCCAGCCCTAGCACTCCAGGACTCCACTTTGCCTCTAGCACTCCATGACTCCACTCCAACCCTAGCACTCCATGACTCCACTCCGTCCCTCGCACTCCATGACTCCACTCTATCCCTAGCACTCCATGACTCCATTCCACCCCTAGGACTCCATGACTCCACTCCAACCCTAGCACTTCATGACTCCACTCCATCCCTCGCACTCCATGACTCCACTCCACCCCTAGCACTCCATGACTCCACTCCATCCCTAGCACTCCATGACTCCACTCCATCCCTAGCACTCCATGACTCCACTCCAGCCCTATCACTACATGACTCCACTCCATCCGTAGCACTCCATGAGTCCACTCCAACCCTAGCACTCCAGGACTCCACTCCAATCCTAGCACTCCAGGACGGCACTCCATCCCTAGCACTCCATGACACGAACCCTAGCACTCCATGACACCAACCCTAGCACTCCATGACTCTACTCCAACCCTAGCACTCCATGACTCCACTCCATCCTTAGCACTCCATGACTCGACTCCACCCCTAGCACTCCATGACTCCACTCCACCCCTAGCACTCCATGACTCCACTCCAGCCCTAGCACTCCATGACTCCACTCCATCCCTAGCACTCCATGACTCCACTCCATCCCTAGCACTCCATGACTCCACTCCAGCCCTATCACTACATGACTCCACTCCATCCGTAGCACTCCATGAGTCCACTCCAACCCTAGCACTCCAGGAATCCACTCCACTCCTAGCACTCCAGGACGGCACTCTATCCCTAGCACTCCATGACACCAACCCTAGCACTCCATGACACCAACCCTAGCACTCCATGACTCTACTCCAACCCTAGCACTCCATGACTCCACTCCACCCCTAGCACTCCATGACTCCACTCCATCCCTAGCACTCCATGACTCCACTCCACCCCTAGCACTCCATGACTCCACTCCATCCCTAGCACTCCATGACTCCACTCCACCTCTAGCACTCCATGACTCCGCTCCATCCCTAGCACTCCATGACTCCACTCCATCCCTAGCACTCCATGACTCCACTCCACCCCTAGCACTCCATGACTCCACTCCATCCCTAGCACTCCATGACTCCACTCCACCCCTAGCACTCCATGACTCCGCTCCATCCCTAGCACTCCATGACTCCACTCCATCCTTAGCACTCCATGACTCCACTCCACCCCTAGCACTCCATGACTCCGCTCCATCCCTAGCACTCCATGACTCCACTCCATCCCTAGCACTCCATGACTCCACTCCATCCCTAGCACTCCATGACTCCGCTCCATCCCTAGCACTCCATGACTCCACTCCATCCCTAGCACTCAATGACTCCACTCTACCCCTAGCACTCCATGACTCCACTCTACCTCTAGCACTCCATGACTCCATCCCTAGCACTCCATGACTCCACTCTACCCCTAGCACTCCATGACTCCACTCCAGCCCTAGCACTCCATGACTCCACTCCATCCCTAGCACTCCATGACTCCACTCCATCCTTAGCACTCCATGACTCCACTCCACCCCTAGCACTCCATGACTCCACTCCAGCCCTAGCACTCCATGACTCCACTCTACCCCTAGCACTCCATGACTCCACTCCAGCCCTAGCACTCCAGGACTCCACTTTGCCTCTAGCACTCCATGACTCCACTCCAACCCTAGCACTCCATGACTCCACTCCGTCCCTCGCACTCCATGACTCCACTCTATCCCTAGCACTCCATGACTCCATTCCACCCCTAGGACTCCATGACTCCACTCCAACCCTAGCACTTCATGACTCCACTCCATCCCTCGCACTCCATGACTCCACTCCACCCCTAGCACTCCATGACTCCACTCCATCCCTAGCACTCCATGACTCCACTCCATCCCTAGCACTCCATGACTCCACTCCAGCCCTATCACTACATGACTCCAATCCATCCGTAGCACTCCATGAGTCCACTCTAACCCTAGCACTCCAGGACTCCACTCCAATCCTAGCACTCCAGGACAGCACTCCATCCCTAGCACTCCATGACACCAACCCTAGCACTCCATGACACCAACCCTAGCACTCCATGACTATACTCCAACCCTAGCACTCCATGACTCCACTCCATCCTTAGCACTCCATGACTCCACTCCACCCCTAGCACTCCATGACTCCACTCCACCCCTAGCACTCCATGACTCCGCTCCAACCCTAGCACTCCATGACTCCACTCCATCCATAGCACTCTGTGACTCCACTCCATCCCTAGCACTCCATGACTCCACTCTACCACTAGCACTCCATGACTCCACTCCATCCCTAGCACTCAATGACTCCACTCTACCCCTAGCACTCCATGACTCCACTCTACCTCTAGCACTCCATGACTCCATCCCTAGCACTCCATGACTCCACTCTACCCCTAGCACTCCATGACTCCACTCCAGCCCTAGCACTTCATGACTCCACTCCATCCCTAGCACTCCATGACTCCACTCCACCCCTAGCAGTCCATGACTCCACTCCATCCCTAGCACTTCATGACTCCACTCCATCCCTAGCACTCCATGACTCCACTCCACCCCTAGCACTCCATGACTCCACTCCAGCCCTAGCACTTCATGACTCCACTCCATCCCTAGCACTCCATGACTCCACTCCACCCCTAGCATTCCATGACTCCACTGCAGCCCTAGCACTTCATGACTCCACTCCATCCCTAGCACTCCATGACTCCACTCCACCCCTAGCACTCCATGACTCCACTCCAGACCTAGCACTTCATGACTCCACTCCATCCCTAGCACTCCATGACTCCACTCCACCCTAGCACTCCATGACTCCACTCCAGCCCTAGCACTCCATGACTCCACTCCATCCCTAGCACTCCAGGACTCCACTCTACCCCTAGCACTCCATGACTCCACTCCACCCCTGGCACTCCATGACTCCACTGAATCCCTAGCACTCCATGACTCCACTCCATCCCAAGCACTCCATGACTCCACTCCATCCTTAGCACTCCATGACTCCACTCCACCCCTAGCACTCCATGACTCCACTCCATCCCAAGCACTCCATGAGTCCACTCTATCCCTAGCACTCCATGACTCCACTCCACCCCTAGCACTCCATGACTCCACTCCATCCATAGCACTCCATGACTCCACTCCACCCTAGCACTCCATGACTCCACTCCAACCCTAGCACTCCATGACTCCACTCCATCCCTCGCACTCCATGACTCCACTCCATCCTTAGCACTCCATGACTCCACTCCACCCCTAGCACTCCATGACTCCACTGAATCCCTAGCACTCCATGACTCCACTCCATCCCTAGCACTCCATGACTCCAACCCTAGTACTCCATGACTCTACTCCAACCCTAGCACTCCATGACTCCACTCCATCCTGAGCACTCCATGACTCCACTCCACCCCTAGCACTCCATGACTCCACTCCACCCCTAGCACTCCATGACTCCGCTCCATCCCTAGCACTCCATGACTCCACTCCATCCATAGCACTCCGTGACTCCACTCCATCCCTAGCACTCCATGACTCCACTCTACCACTAGCACTCCATGACTCCACTCCATCCCTAGCACTCAATGACTCCACTCTACCCCTAGCACTCCATGACTCCACTCTACCTCTAGCACTCCATGACTCCATCCCTAGCACTCCATGACTCCACTCTATCCCTAGCACTCCATGACTCCATTCCACCCCTAGGACTCCATGACTCCACTCCAACCCTAGCACTTCATGACTCCACTCCATCCCTCGCATTCCATGACTCCACTCCACCCCTAGCACTCCATGACTCCACTCCATCCCTAGCACTCCATGACTCCACTCCATCCCTAGCACTCCATGACTCCACTCCAGCCCTATCACTACATGACTCCAATCCATCCGTAGCACTCCATGAGTCCACTCCAACCCTAGCACTCCAGGACTCCACTCCAATCCTAGCACTCCAGGACGGCACTCCATCCCTAGCACTCCATGACACCAACCCTAGCACTCCATGACACCAACCCTAGCACTCCATGACTCTACTCCAACCCTAGCACTCCATGACTCCACTCCATCCTTAGCACTCCATGACTCCACTCCACCCCTAGCACTCCATGACTCCACTCCACCACTAGCACTCCATGACTCCGCTCCAACCCTAGCACTCCATGACTCCACTCCATCCATAGCACTCTGTGACTCCACTCCATCCCTAGCACTCCATGACTCCACTCTACCACTAGCACTCCATGACTCCACTCCATCCCTAGCACTCAATGACTCCACTCTACCCCTAGCACTCCATGACTCCACTCTACCTCTAGCACTCCATGACTCCATCCCTAGCACTCCATGACTCCACTCTACCCCTAGCACTCCATGACTCCACTCCAGCCCTAGCACTTCATGACTCCACTCCATCCCTAGCACTCCATGACTCCACTCCACCCCTAGCACTCCATGACTCCACTCCATCCCTAGCACTCATGACTCCACTCCATCCCTAGCACTCCATGACTCCACTCCACCCCTAGCACTCCATGACTCCACTCCAGCCCTAGCACTCCATGACTCCACTCCATCCCTAGCACTCCATGACTCCACTCCACCCTAGCACTCCATGACTCCACTCCACCCCTAGCACTTCATGACTCCACTCCATCCCTAGCACTCCATGACTCCACTCCACCCCTAGCACTCCATGACTCCACTCCAGCCCTAGCACTCCATGACTCCACTCCATCCCTAGCACTCCATGACTCCACTCCACCCCTAGCACTCCATGACTCCACTCCAGCCCTAGCACTCCATGACTCCACTCCATCCCTAGCACTCCATGACTCCACTCTACCCTAGCACTCCATGACTCCACTCCACCCCTAGCACTCCATGACTCCACTGAATCCCTAGCACTCCATGACTCCACTCCATCCCAAGCACTCCATGACTCCACTCCATCCCTAGCACTCCATGACTCCAACCCTAGTACTCCATGACTCTACTCCAACCGTAGCACTCCATGACTCCACTCCATCCTGAGCACTCCATGACTCCACTCCACCCCTAGCACTCCATGACTCCACTCCACCCCTAGCACTCCATGACTCCGCTCCATCCCTAGCACTCCATGACTCCACTCCATCCATAGCACTCCGTGACTCCACTCCATCCCTAGCACTCCATGACTCCACTCTACCACTAGCACTCCATGACTCCACTCCATCCCTAGCACTCAATGACTCCACTCTACCCCTAGCACTCCATGACTCCACTCTACCTCTAGCACTCCATGACTCCATCCCTAGCACTCCATGACTCCACTCTACCCCTAGCACTCCATGACTCCACTCCAGCCCTAGCACTTCATGACTCCACTCCATCCCTAGCACTCCATGACTCCACTCCACCCCTAGCACTCCATGACTCCACTCCATCCCTAGCACTCCATGACTCCACTCCACCCCTAGCACTCCATGACTCCACTCCATCCCTAGCACTCCAGGACTCCACTCTGCCCCTAGCACTCCATGACTCCACTCCACCCTAGCACTCCATGACTCCACTGAATCCCTAGCACTCCATGACTCCACTCCATCCCTAGCACTCCATGACTCCACTCCATCCTTAGCACTCCATGACTCCACTCCACCCCTAGCACTCCATGACTCCACTCCATCCCAAGCACTCCATGACTCCACTCTATCCCTAGCACTCCATGACTCCACTCCACCCCTAGCACTCGATGACTCCACTCCATCCATAGCACTCCATGACTCCACTCCACTCCTAGCACTCCATGACTCCACTCCAACCCTAACACTCCAGGACTCCACTCCACTCCTAGCACTCCAGGACTCCACTCCATCCCTAGCACTCCATGACTCCACTCCAGCCCTAGCACTCCAGGACTCCACTTTGCCTCTAGCACTCCATGACTCCACTCCAACCCTAGCACTCCATGACTCCACTCCGTCCCTCGCACTCCATGACTCCACTCTATCCCTAGCACTCCATGACTCCATTCCACCCCTAGGACTCCATGACTCCACTCCAACCCTAGCACTTCATGACTCCACTCCATCCCTCGCACTCCATGACTCCACTCCACCCCTAGCACTCCATGACTCCACTCCATCCCTAGCACTCCATGACTCCACTCCATCCCTAGCACTCCATGACTCCACTCCAGCCCTATCACTACATGACTCCACTCCATCCGTAGCACTCCATGAGTCCACTCCAACCCTAGCACTCCAGGACTCCACTCCAATCCTAGCACTCCAGGACGGCACTCCATCCCTAGCACTCCATGACACCAACCCTAGCACTCCATGACTCTACTCCAACCCTAGCACTCCATGACTCCACTCCACCCCTAGCACTCCATGACTCCACTCCAGCCCTAGCACTCCATGACTCCACTCCATCCCTAGCACTCCATGACTCCACTCCACCCTAGCACTCCATGACTCCACTCCAGCCCTATCACTACATGACTCCACTCCATCCGTAGCACTCCATGAGTCCACTCCAACCCTAGCACTCCAGGACTCCACTCCACTCCTAGCACTCCAGGACGGCACTCTATCCCTAGCACTCCATGACACCAACCCTAGCACTCCATGACACCAACCCTAGCACTCCATGACTCTACTCCAACCCTAGCACTCCATGACTCCACTCCACCCCTAGCACTCCATGACTCCACTCCATCCCTAGCACTCCATGACTCCACTCCACCCCTAGCACTCCATGACTGCACTCCATCCCTAGCACTCCATGACTCCACTCCACCTCTAGCACTCCATGACTCCGCTCCATCCTTAGCACTCCATGACTCCACTCCATCCCTAGCACTCCATGACTCCACTCCACCCCTAGCACTCCATGACTCCACTCCATCCCTAGCACTCCATGACTCCACTCCACCCCTAGCACTCCATGACTCCGCTCCATCCCTAGCACTCCATGACTCCACTCCATCCTTGGCACTCCATGACTCCACTCCACCCCTAGCACTCCATGACTCCACTCCACCCCTAGCACTCCATGACTCCGCTCCATCCCTAGCACTCCATGACTCCACTCCATCCCTAGCACTCCATGACTCCACTCTACCGCTAGCACTCCATGACTCCACTCCATCCCTAGCACTCCATGACTCCACTCCAACCCTAGCACTTCATGACTCCACTCCATCCCTAGCACTCCATGACTCCACTCCACCCCTAGCACTCCATGACTCCACTCCATCCCTAGCACTCCATGACTCCACTCCACCCCTAGCACTCCATGACTCCACTCCATCCCTAGCACTCCAGGACTCCACTCTACCCCTAGTACTCCATTACTCCACTCCACCCCTAGCACTCCATGACTCCACTGAATCCCTAGCACTCCATGACTCCACTCCATCCCTAGCACTCCATGACTCCACTCCATCCTTAGCACTCCATGACTCCACTCCACCCCTAGCACTCCATGACTCCACTCCATCCCAAGCACTCCATGACTCCACTCTATCCCTAGCACTCCATGACTCCACTCCACCCCTAGCACTCCATGACTCCACTCCATCCATAGCACCCCATGACTCCACTCCACCCCTAGCACTCCATGACTCCACTCCAACCCTAGCACTCCATGACTCCACTCCATCCCTCGCACTCCATGACTCCACTCTACCCCTAGCACTCCATGACTCCACTCCATCCCTAGCACTCCATGACTCCACTCCAACCCTAGCACTCCAGGACTCCACTCCACTCCTAGCACTCCAGGACTCCACTCCATCCCTAGCACTCCATGACTCCACTCCAGCCCTAGCACTCCAGGACTCCACTTTGCCTCTAGCACTCCATGACTCCACTCCAACCCTAGCACTCCATGACTCCACTCCGTCCCTCGCACTCCATGATTCCACTCTATCCCTAGCACTCCATGACTCCATTCCACCCCTAGGACTCCATGACTCCACTCCAACCCTAGCACTTCATGACTCCACTCCATCCCTCGCACTCCATGACTCCACTCCACCCCTAGCACTCCATGACTCCACTCCATCCCTAGCACTCCATGACTCCACTCCATCCCTAGCACTCCATGACTCCACTCCAGCCCTATCACTACATGACTCCACTCCATCCGTAGCACTCCATGAGTCCACTCCAACCCTAGCACTCCAGGACTCCACTCCAATCCTAGCACTCCAGGACGGCACTCCATCCCTAGCACTCCATGACACCAACCCTAGCACTCCATGACACCAACCCTAGCACTCCATGACTATACTCCAACCCTAGCACTCCATGACTCCACTCCATCCTTAGCACTCCATGACTCCACTCCACCCTAGCACTCCATGACTCCACTCCACCCCTAGCACTCCATGACTCCACACCATCCCTAGCACTCCATGACTCCACTCCATCCCTAGCACTCTCTGACTCCACTCCATCCCTATCACTACATGACTCCACTCCATCCCTAGCAATCCATGACTCCACTCCAAACCTACCACTCCAGGACTCCACTCCACTCCTAGCACTCCAGGACGGCACTCTATCCCTAGCACTCCATGACACCAACCCTAGCACTCCATGACACCAACCCTAGCACTCCATGACTCTACTCCAAACCTAGCACTCCATGACTCCACTCCACCCCTAGCACTCCATGACTCCACTCCATCCCTAGCACTCCATGACTCCGCTCCATCCCTAGCACTCCATGACTCCACTCCATCCCTAGCACTCCATGACTCCACTCCACCCTAGCACTCCATGACTCCACTCCATCCCTAGCACTCCATGACTCCACTCCACCCCTAGCACTCCATGACTCCGCTCCATCCCTAGCACTCCATGACTCCACTCCATCCTTAGCACTCCATGACTCCACTCCACCCCTAGCACTCCATGACTCCACTCCACCCCTAGCACTCCATGACTCCGCTCCATCCCTAGCACTCCATGACTCCACTCCATCCCTAGCACTCCATGACTCCACTCTACCGCTAGCACTCCATGACTCCACTCCATCCCTAGCACTCAATGACTCCACTCTACCCCTAGCACTCCATGACTCCACTCTACCTCTAGCACTCCATGACTCCATCCCTAGCACTCCATGACTCCACTCTACCCCTAGCACTCCATGACTCCACTCCAGCCCTAGCACTCTATGACTCCACTCCATCCCTAGCACTCCATGACTCCACTCCATCCTTAGCACTCCATGACTCCACTCCACCCCTAGCACTCCATGACTCCACTCCAGCCCTAGCACTCCATGACTCCACTCTACCCCTAGCACTCCATGACTCCACTCCAGCCCTAGCAATCCAGGACTCCACTTTGCCTCTAGCACTCCATGACTCCACTCCAACCCTAGCACTCCATGACTCCACTCCGTCCCTCGCACTCCATGACTCCACTCTATCCCTAGCACTCCATGACTCCATTCCACCCCTAGGACTCCATGACTCCACTCCAACCCTAGCACTTTCTGACTCCACTCCATCCCTCGCACTCCATGACTCCACTCCACCCCTAGCACTCCATGACTCCACTCCATCCCTAGCACTCCATGACTCCACTCCATCCCTAGCACTCCATGACTCCACTCCAGCCCTATCACTACATGACTCCTCTCCATCCGTAGCACTCCATGAGTCCACTCCAAACCTAGCACTCCAGGACTCCACTCCAATCCTAGCACTCCAGGACGGCACTCCATCCCTAGCACTCCATGACACCAACCCTAGCACTCCATGACACCAACCCTAGCACTCCATGACTCTACTCCAACCCTAGCACTCCATGACTGCACTCCATCCTTAGCACTCCATGACTCCACTCCACCCCTAGCACTCCATGACTCCACTCCACCCCTAGCACTCCATGACTCCGCTCCATCCCTAGCACTCCATGACTCCAATCCATCCATAGCACTCCGTGACTCCACTCCATCCCTAGCACTCCATGACTCCACTCTACCACTAGCACTCCATGACTCCACTCCATCCCTAGCACTCAATGACTCCACTCTACCCCTAGCACTCCATGACTCCACTCTACCTCTAGCACTCCATGACTCCATCCCTAGCACTCCATGACTCCACTCTACCCCTAGCACTCCATGACTCCACTCCAGCCCTAGCACTTAATGACTCCACTCCATCCCTAGCACTCCATGACTCCACTCCACCCCTAGCACTCCATGACTCCACTCCATCCCTAGCACTCCATGACTCCACTCCACCCCTAGCACTCCATGACTCCACTCCATCCCTAGCACTCCAGGACTCCACTCTACCCCTAGCACTCCATGACTCCACTCCACCCCTAGCACTCCATGACTCCACTGAATCCCTAGCACTCCATGACTCCACTCCATCCCTAGCACTCCATGACTCCACTCCATCCTTAGCACTCCATGACTCCACTCCACCCCTAGCACTCCATGACTCCACTCCATCCCAAGCACTCCATGACTCCACTCTATCCCTAGCACTCCATGACTCCACTCCATCCCTAGCACTCCATGACTCCACTCCAGCCCTATCACTACATGACTCCACTCCATCCGTAGCACTCCATGAGTCCACTCCAACCCTAGCACTCCAGGACTCCACTCCAATCCTAGCACTCCAGGACGGCACTCCATCCCTAGCACTCCATGACACCAACCCTAGCACTCCATGACTCCAACCCTAGCACTCCATGACTCTACTCCAACCCTAGCACTCCATGCCTCCACACCATGCTTAGCACTCCATGACTCCACTCCACCCCTAGCACTCCATGACTCCACTCCACCCCTAGCACTCCATGACTCCGCTCCATCCCTAGCACTCCATGACTCCACTCCATCCATAGCACTCCGTGACTCCACTCCATCCCTAGCACTCCATGACTCCACTCTACCACTAGCACTCCATGACTCCACTCCATCCCTAGCACTCAATGACTCCACTCTACCCCTAGCACTCCATGACTCCACTCTACCTCTAGCACTCCATGACT
Organism: Indicator indicator; assembly: GCF_027791375.1. Lineage (NCBI taxonomy): Eukaryota > Metazoa > Chordata > Aves > Piciformes > Indicatoridae > Indicator > Indicator indicator. Next base: position 42,747 of record NW_026539286.1, on the reverse strand, counting down.
CCATCCCTAGCACTCCATGACTCCACTCTACCCCTAGCACTCCATGACTCCACTCCAGCCCTAGCACTTCATGACTCCACTCCATCCATAGCACTCCATGACTCCACTCCACCCCTAGCACTCCATGACTCCACTCCATCCCTAGCACTCCATGACTCCACTCCACCCCTAGCACTCCATGACTCCACTCCATCCCTAGCACTCCAGGACTCCACTCTACCCCTAGCACTCCATGACTCCACTCCACCCCTAGCACTCCATGACTCCACTGAATCCCTAGCACTCCATGACTCCACTCCATCCCTAGCACTCCATGACTCCACTCCATCCTTAGCACTCCATGACTCCACTCCACCCCTAGCACTCCATGACTCCACTCCATCCCAAGCACTCCATGACTCCACTCTATCCCTAGCACTCCATGACTCCACTCCACCCCTAGCACTCCATGACTCCACTCCATCCATAGCACTCCATGACTCCACTCCACCCCTAGCACTCCATGACTCCACTCCAACCCTAGCACTCCATGACTCCACTCCATCCCTCGCACTCCATGACTCCACTCCATCCTTAGCACTCCATGACTCCACTCCACCCCTAGCACTCCATGACTCCACTCCACCCCTAGCACTCCATGACTCCACTGAATCCCTAGCACTCCATGACTCCCCTCCATCCCTAGCACTCCATGACTCCAACCCTAGTACTCCATGACTCTACTCCAACCCTAGCACTCCATGACTCCACTCCATCCTTAGCACTCCATGACTCCACTCCACCCCTAGCACTCCATGACTCCACTCCACCCCTAGCACTCCATGACTCCGCTCCATCCCTAGCACTCCATGACTCCACTCCATCCATAGCACTCCGTGACTCCACTCCATCCCTAGCACTCCATGACTCCACTCTACCCCTAGCACTCCATGACTCCACTCTACCTCTAGCACTCCATGACTCCATCCCTAGCACTCCATGACTCCACTCTACCACTAGCACTCCATGACTCCACTCCATCCCTAGCACTCAATGACTCCACTCTACCCCTAGCACTCCATGACTCCACTCTACCTCTAGCACTCCATGACTCCATCCCTAGCACTCCATGACTCCACTCTACCCCTAGCACTCCATGACTCCACTCCAGCCCTAGCACTTCATGACTCCACTCCATCCCTAGCACTCCATGACTCCACTCCACCCCTAGCACTCCATGACTCCACTCCATCCCTAGCACTCCATGACTCCACTCCACCCCTAGCACTCCATGACTCCACTCCATCCCTAGCACTCCAGGACTCCACTCTACCCCTAGCACTCCATGACTCCACTCCACCCCTAGCACTCCATGACTCCACTGAATCCCTAGCACTCCATGACTCCACTCCATCCCTAGCACTCCATGACTCCACTCCATCCTTAGCACTCCATGACTCCACTCCACCCCTAGCACTCGATGACTCCACTCCATCCCAAGCACTCCATGACTCCACTCTATCCCTAGCACTCCATGACTCCACTGCACCCCTAGCACTCCATGACTCCACTCCATCCATAGCACTCCATGACTCCACTCCACCCCTAGCACTCCATGACTCCACTCCAACCCTAGCACTCCATGACTCCACTCCATCCCTAGCACTCCATGACTCCACTCCAACCCTAGCACTCCAGGACTCCACTCCACTCCTAGCACTCCAGGACTCCACTCCATCCCTAGCACTCCATGACTCCAACCCTAGCACTCCATGACTCCAACCCTAGCACTCCAGGACTCTACTCCAACCCTAGCACTCCATGACTCCACTCCAGCCCTTGCAGTCCATGAATCCACTCTACCTCTAGCACTCCATGAATCCACTCTACCCCTAGAACTCCAGGACTCCACTCTACCCCTAGCACTCCAGGACTCCACTCCATCCCTAGCACTCCATGACTCCACTCCACCCCTAGCACTCCATGACTCCACTCTACACCTAGCACTACATGACTCCACTCCATCCCTAGCACTCCATGACTCCAACCCTAGCACTCCAGGACTCTACTCCAACCCTAGCACTCCATGACTCCACTCCATCCATAGCACTGCATGACTCCACTCCAACCCTAGCACTCCATGACTCCACTCCACCCCTAGCACTCCATGACTCCACTCCACCCCTAGCACTCCATGACTCCAACCCTAGCACTCCATGACTCTACTCCAACCCTAGCACTCCATGACTCCACTCCATCCATAGCACTCCATGACTCCACTCCAACCCTAGCACTCCATGACTCCACTCCACCCCTAGCACTCCATGACTCCAACCCTAGCACTCCATGACTCTACTCCAACCCTAGCACTCCATGACTCCACCCCTAGCACTCCATGACTCCGCTCCATCCCTAGCACTCCATGACTCCACTCCATCCCTAGCACTCCATGACTCCACTCTACCGCTAGCACTCCATGACTCCACTCCATCCCTAGCACTCAATGACTCCACTCTACCCCTAGCACTCCATGACTCCACTCTACCTCTAGCACTCCATGACTCCATCAGTAGCACTCCATGACTCCACTCTACCCCTAGCACTCCATGACTCCACTCCAGCCCTAAAACTTCATGACTCCACTCCATCCCTAGCACACCATGACTCCACTCCACCCCTAGCACTCCATGACTCCACTCCATCCCTAGCACTCCATGACTCCACTCCACCCCTAGCACTCCATGACTCCACTCCATCCCTAGCACTCCAGGACTCCACTCTACCCCTAGCACTCCATGACTCCACTCCACCCCTAGCACACTATGACTCCACTCAATCCCTAGCACTCCATGACTCCACTCCATCCCTAGCACTCCATGACTCCACTCCATCCTTAGCACTCCATGACTCCACTCCACACCTAGCACTCCATGACTCCACTCCATCCCAAGCACTCCATGACTCCACTCTATCCCTAGCACTCCATGACTCCACTCCACCCTAGCACTCCATGACTCCACTCCATCCATAGCACTCCATGACTCCACTCCACCCCTAGCACTCCATGACTCCACTCCAGCACTTGCTCGCATTGTCGCAAGTGACGGAGCGGGGCCGCCGAATTGGCGGGGGGGGCGGTAGGGGGGGGGGGGGAAAGGTGAAAACGTGGGTTAGAATGGGGGCCAGGGAGGGGTGGGGGGGTGGCGGGCGGGAAAGAAGCAGGGGGGAGGGAAAGAGGAGTTGTGGGGGATGGCAAGGCGGGAAGGGAGAGGGGATTAGAAGCGGTGGAGTTGGAAGGTAGGGAGGGCGGGAGGAGTGGGGGGGGGCACGAGGGAGGGGGGGGTGGGGGGGGGGCAGGTAGACGGGGGTGACTGGGATGGATTCGTTTAAGAGGTACAGGGGAGGGAGGAAGGGTAGGGGAGGTTGAGGGGGGTAAGGGGGTGCGGGGTGGTGGGAGAGGGGGGGTGGGGGTTGGGTGGGAGGGGGGCAGGGGGGGTCGGAGGGAGCGCGGGTGTTGGGGTGTGGGGGGGGGGGGAGTAGTGTGGGGAAGCGGGGGGACGTCAGGGAAGGGTGTGGCGGGGGACTTGTTTCGGTGGTAACGATTTGTCCCTCTGGGGCGCAAGGGGTGTTCGTTGATTGTGTGGTCATATTGTCTTGTGTTTGTTTTTGTTCCTTTTCTTTACTTTTTCCTTTTATCTTCTTTTGTTTTGTTTTTTTTTTTTTTTTTATTTATTTCGATCTTGTTGTTTTTGGTTGGTTGAGAGAGATAGTGGAGTCATGGAGTGCTAGGGCTGGAGTGGAGTCATGGAGTGCTAGGGGTGGAGTGGAGTCATGGAGTGCTATGGATGGAGTGGAGTCATGGAGTGCTAGGGGTGGAGTGGAGTCATGGAGTGCTAGGGATAGAGTGGAGTCATGGAGTGCTAGGGATGGAGTGGAGTCATGGAGTGCTAGGTGTGGAGTGGAGTCATGGAGTGCTAAGGATGGAGTGGAGTCATGGAGTGCTAGGGATGGAGTGGAGTCATGGAGTGCTAGGGATTGAGTGGAGTCATAGTGTGCTAGGGATGGAGTGGAGTCATGGAGTGCTAGGGGTAGAGTGGAGTCCTGGAGTGCTAGGGATGGAGTGGAGTCATGGAGTGCTAGGGGTGGAGTGGAGTCATGGTGTGCTAGGGATGGAGTGGAGTCATGGAGTGCTAGGGGTGGAGTGGAGTCATGGTGTGCTAGGGATGGAGTGGAGTCATGAAGTGCTAGGGCTGGAGTGGAGTCATGGAGTGCTAGGGGTAGAGTGGAGTCATGGAGTGCTACTGATGGAGTCATGGAGTGCTAGAGGTAGAGTGGAGTCATGGAGTGCTAGGGGTAGAGTGGAGTCATTGAGTGCTAGGGATGGAGTGGAGTCATGGAGTGCTAGCGGTAGAGTGGAGTCATGGAGTGCTAGGGATGGAGTGGAGTCATGGAGTGCTAGGGATGGAGTGGAGTCATGGAGTGCTAGGGTTGGAGTCATGGAGTGCTAGGGTTGGAGTAGAGTCATGGAGTGCTAGGGTTGGAGTCATGGAGTGCTAGGGGTGGAGTGGAGTCATGGAGTGCTAGGGTTGGAGTGGAGTCATGGAGTGCTAGGGGTAGAGTGGAGTCCTGGAGTGCTAGGGTTGGAGTAGAGTCATGGAGTGCTAGGGTTGGAGTCATGGAGTGCTAGGGGTGGAGTGGAGTCATGGAGTGCTAGGGGTGGAGTGGAGTCATGGAGTGCTAGGGTTGGAGTGGAGTCATGCAGTGCTATGGATGGAGTGGAGTCATGGAGTGCTAGGGTTGGAGTGGAGTCATGGAGTGCTAGGGTTGGAGTCATGGAGTGCTAGGGATGGAGTGGAGTCATGGAGTGCTAGGTGTAGAGTGGAGTCATGGAGTGCTAGGGGTGGAGTGGAGTCATGGAGTGCTAGGGATGGAGTGGAGTCCTGGAGTGCTAGGGGTAGAGTGGAGTCCTGGAGTGCTAGGGGTAGAGTGGATTCATGGAGTGCTAGAGGTAGAGTGGATTCATGGACTGCAAGGGCTGGAGTGGAGTCATGGAGTGCTAGGGTTGGAGTAGAGTCCTGGAGTGCTAGGGTTGGAGTCATGGAGTGCTAGGGTTGGAGTCATGGAGTGCTAGGGATGGAGTGGAGTCCTGGAGTGCTAGGAGTGGAGTGGAGTCCTGGAGTGCTAGGGTTGGAGTGGAGTCATGGAGTGCTAGGGATGGAGTGGAGTCATGGAGTGCTAGGGATGGAGTGGAGTCATGGAGTGCTAGGGATGGAGTGGAGTCATGGAGTGCTAGGGATGGTGTGGAGTCATGGAGTGCTAGGGGTGGAGTGGAGTCATGGAGTGCTAGGGATAGAGTGGAGTCATGGAGTGCTAGGGATGGAGTGGAGTCATGGAGTGCTAGGGGTGGAGTGGAGTCATGGAGTGCTAGGATGGAGTGGAGTCATGGAGTGCTAGGGATGGAGTGGAGTCATGGAGTGCTAGGGATTGAGTGGAGTCATGGAGTGCTAGGGGTGGAGTGGAGTCATGGAGTGCTAGGGGTAGAGTGGAGTCATGGAGTGCTAGGGATGGAGTGGAGTCATGGAGTGCTAGGGGTGGAGTGGAGTCATGGAGTGCTAGGGATGGAGTGGAGTCATGGAGTGCTAGGGGTGGAGTGGAGTCATGGAGTGCTAGGGATGGAGTGGAGTCATGAAGTGCTAGGGCTGGAGTGGAGTCATGGAGTGCTAGGGGTAGAGTGGAGTCATGGAGTGCTAGGGATGGAGTCATGGAGTGCTAGAGGTAGAGTGGAGTCATGGAGTGCTAGGGATAGAGTGGAGTCATGGAGTGCTAGGGATGGAGTGGAGTCATGGAGTGCTAGGGATGGAGTGGAGTCATGGAGTGCTAGGGATGGAGTCATGGAGTGCTAGAGGTAGAGTGGAGTCATGGAGTGCTAGGGGTAGAGTGGAGTCATGGAGTGCTAGGGATGGAGTGGAGTCACGGAGTGCTATGGATGGAGTGGAGTCATGGAGTGCTAGGGATGGAGCGGAGTCATGGAGTGCTAGGGGTGGAGTGGAGTCATGGAGTGCTAGGGGTGGAGTGGAGTCATGGAGTGCTAAGGATGGAGTGGAGTCATGGAGTGCTAGGGTTGGAGTAGAGTCATGGAGTACTAGGGTTGGAGTCATGGAGTGCTAGGGATGGAGTGGAGTCATGGAGTGCTAGGGATTCAGTGGAGTCATGGAGTGCTAGGGGTGGAGTGGAGTCATGGAGTGCTAGGGGTGGAGTGGAGTCATGGAGTGCTAAGGATGGAGTGGAGTCATGGAGTGCGAGGGATGGAGTGGAGTCATGGAGTGCTAGGGTTGGAGTGGAGTCATGGAGTGCTAGGGGTGGAGTGGAGTCATGGAGTGCTATGGATGGAGTGGAGTCATGGAGTGCTAGGGGTGGAGTGGAGTCATGGAGTGCTAGGGATAGAGTGGAGTCATGGAGTGCTTGGGATGGAGTGGAGTCATGGAGTGCTAGGGGTGGAGTGGAGTCATGGAGTGCTAAGGATGGAGTGGAGTCATGGAGTGCTAGGGATGGAGTGGAGTCATGGAGTGCTAGGGATTCAGTGGAGTCATGGAGTGCTAGGGGTGGAGTGGAGTCATGGAGTGCTAGGGGTGGAGTGGAGTCCTGGAGTGCTAGGGATGGAGTGGAGTCATGGAGTGCTAGGGGTGGAGTGGAGTCATGGAGTGCTAGGGATGGAGTGGAGTCATGGAGTGCTAGGGGTGGAGTGGAGTCATGGAGTGCTAGGGATGGAGTGGAGTCATGGAGTGCTAGGGTGGAGTGGAGTCATGGAGTGCTAGGGGTAGAGTGGAGTCATGGAGTGCTAGGGATGGAGTCATGGAGTGCTAGAGGTAGAGTGGAGTCATGGAGTGCTAGGGGTAGAGTGGAGTCATTGAGTGCTAGGGATGGAGTGGAGTCATGGAGTGCTAGTGGTAGAGTGGAGTCATGGAGTGCTAGGGATGGAGTGGAGTCACGGAGTGCTATGGATGGAGTGGAGTCATGGAGTGCTAGGGATGGAGCGGAGTCATGGAGTGCTAGGGGTGGAGTGGAGTCATGGAGTGCTAGGGGTGGAGTGGAGTCATGGAGTGCTAAGGATGGAGTGGAGTCATGGAGTGCTAGGGTTGGAGTAGAGTCATGGAGTGCTAGGGTTGGAGTCATGGAGTGCTAGGGTTGGAGTCATGGAGTGCTAGGGATGGAGTGGAGTCATGGAGTGCTAGGAGTGGAGTGGAGTCCTGGAGTGCTAGGGTTGGAGTGGAGTCATGGAGTGCTAGGGATGGAGTGGAGTCATGGAGTGCTAGGGTGGAGTGGAGTCATGGAGTGCTAGGGATGGAGTGGAGTCATGGAGTGCTAGGGGTGGAGTGGAGTCATGGAGTGCTAGGGATTGAGTGGAGTCATGGAGTGCTAGGGGTGGAGTGGAGTCATGGAGTGCTAAGGATGGAGTGGAGTCATGGAGTGCTAGGGATGGAGTGGAGTCATGGAGTGCTAGGGATGGAGTGGAGTCATGGAGTGCTAGGGGTGGAGTGGAGTCATGGAGTGCTAGGGGTAGAGTGGAGTCATGGAGTGCTAGGGATGGAGTGGAGTCATGGAGTGCTAGGGTGGAGTGGAGTCATGGAGTGCTAGGGATGGAGTGGAGTCATGGAGTGCTAGGGGTGGAGTGGAGTCATGGAGTGCTAGGGATGGAGTGGAGTCATGGAGTGCTAGGGCTGGAGTGGAGTCATGGAGTGCTAGGGGTAGAGTGGAGTCATGGAGTGCTAGGGATGGAGTCATGGAGTGCTAGAGGTAGAGTGGAGTCATGGAGTGCTAGGGGTAGAGTGGAGTCATTGAGTGCTAGGGATGGAGTGGAGTCATGGAGTGCTAGTGGTAGAGTGGAGTCATGGAGTGCTAGGGATGGAGTGGAGTCACGGAGTGCTATGGATGGAGTGGAGTCATGGAGTGCTAGGGATGGAGCGGAGTCATGGAGTGCTAGGGGTGGAGTGGAGTCATGGAGTGCTAGGGGTGGAGTGGAGTCATGGAGTGCTAAGGATGGAGTGGAGTCATGGAGTGCTAGGGTTGGAGTAGAGTCATGGAGTGCTAGGGTGGTGGAGTCATGGAGTGCTAGGGTGGAGTGTCATGGAGTGCTAGGGATGGAGTGGAGTCATGGAGTGCTAGGATTGGAGTGGAGTCATGGAGTGCTAGGGTTGGAGTGGAGTCATGGAGTGCTACGGATGGAGTGGAGTCATGGAGTGCTAGGGTGGAGTGGAGTCATGGAGTGCTAGGGATGGAGTGGAGTCATGGAGTGCTAGGGATTGAGTGGAGTCATGGAGTGCTAGGGGTGGAGTGGAGTCATGGAGTGCGAGGGATGGAGTGGAGTCATGGAGTGCTAGGGTTGGAGTGGAGTCATGGAGTGCTAGGGGTGGAGTGGAGTCATGGAGTGCTAAGGATGGAGTAGAGTCATGGAGTGCTAGGGTTGGAGTGGAGTCATGGAGTGCTAGGGTTGGAGTGGAGTCATGGAGTGCTAGGGAGAGTGGAGTCATGGAGTGCTAGGGTGGAGTGGAGTCATGGAGTGCTAGGGTAGAGTGGAGTCATGGAGTGCTAGGGTGGAGTGGAGTCATGGAGTGCTAGGGTGGAGTGGAGTCATGGAGTGCTAGGGATGGAGTGGAGTCATGGAGTGCTAGGGATGGAGTGGAGTCATGGAGTGCTAGGGTGGAGTGGAGTCATGGAGTGCTAGGGGTAGAGTGGAGTCATGGAGTGCTAGGGATGGAGTCATGGAGTGCTAGAGGTAGAGTGGAGTCATGGAGTGCTAGGGGTAGAGTGGAGTCATGGAGTGCTAGGGATGGAGTGGAGTCATGGAGTGCTAGGGTAGAGTGGAGTCATGGAGTGCTAGGGATGGAGTGGAGTCATGGAGTGCTAGGGATGGAGTGGAGTCATGGAGTGCTAGGGTGGAGTGGAGTCATGGAGTGCTAGGGTTGGAGTGGAGTCATGGAGTGCTAGGGATGGAGTGGAGTCATGGAGTGATAGGGATGGAGTGGAGTCATGGAGTGCTAGGGGTGGAGTGGAGTCATGGAGTGCTAGGGATGGAGTGGAGTCATGGAGTGCTAGGGGTGGAGTGGAGTCATGGAGTGCTAGGGATGGAGTGGAGTCATGGAGTGCTAGGGATGGAGTGGAGTCATGGAGTGCTAGGGATGGAGTGGAGTCATGGAGTGCTAGGGGTGGAGTGGAGTCATGGAGTGCTAGGGTTGGAGTAGAGTCATGGAGTGCTAGGGTTGGTGTCATGGAGTGCTAGGGTTGGTGTCATGGAGTGCTAGGGATAGAGTGGAGTCATGGAGTGCTAGGAGTGGAGTGGAGTCCTGGAGTGCTAGGGTTGGAGTGGAGTCATGGAGTGCTAGGGATGGAGTGGAGTCATGGAGTGCTAGGGCTGGAGTGGAGTCATGGAGTGCTAGGGATGGAGTGGAGTCATGGAGTGCTAGGGATGGAGTGGAGTCATGGAGTGCTAGGGGTGGAGTGGAGTCATGGAGTGCTAGGGGTGGAGTGGAGTCATGGAGTGCTAAGGATGGAGTGGAGTCATGGAGTGCTAGGGTTGGAGTAGAGTCATGGAGTGCTAGGGTTGGTGTCATGGAGTGCTAGGGTTGGAGTCATGGAGTGCTAGGGATGGAGTGGAGTCATGGAGTGCTAGGATGGAGTGGAGTCCTGGAGTGCTAGGGTTGGAGTGGAGTCATGGAGTGCTAGGGATGGAGTGGAGTCATGGAGTGATAGGGTGGAGTGGAGTCATGGAGTGCTAGGGATGGAGTGGAGTCATGGAGTGCTAGGGATGGAGTGGAGTCATGGAGTGCTAGGGGTGGAGTGGAGTCATGGAGTGCTAGGGATGGAGTGGAGTCATGGAGTGCTAGGGTTGGAGTGGAGTCATGGAGTGCTAGGGGTGGAGTGGAGTCATGGAGTGCTAGGGATAGAGTGGAGTCATGGAGTGCTAGGGAGGAGTGGAGTCATGGAGTGCTAGGGTTGGAGTGGAGTCATGGAGTGCTAGAGGAGAGTGGAGTCATGGAGTGCTAGGGCTGGAGTGGAGTCATGGAGTGCTAGGGATGGAGTGGAGTCATGGAGTGCTAGGGTGGAGTGGAGTCCTGGAGTGCTAGGGTTGGAGTGGAGTCATGGAGTGCTAGGGATGGAGTGGAGTCATGGAGTGCTAGGGGTAGAGTGGAGTCATGGAGTGCGAGGGATGGAGTGGAGTCATGGAGTGCTAGGGTTGGAGTGGAGTCATGGAGTGCTAGGGGTGGAGTGGAGTCATGGAGTGCTATGGATGGAGTGGAGTCATGGAGTGCTAGGGGTGGAGTGGAGTCATGGAGTGCTAGGGATAGAGTGGAGTCATGGAGTGCTTGGGATGGAGTGGAGTCATGGAGTGCTAGGGATGGAGTGGAGTCCTGGAGTGCTAGGGATGGAGTGGAGTCATGGAGTGCTAGGGATGGAGTGTAGTCATGGAGTGCTAGGGATTGAGTGGAGTCATAGTGTGCTAGGGGTGGAGTGGAGTCATGGAGTGCTAGGGGTGGAGTGGAGTCATGGAGTGCTAGGGATGGAGTGGAGTCATGGAGTGCTAGGGGTGGAGTGGAGTCATGGTGTGCTAGGGATGGAGTGGAGTCATGGAGTGCTAGGGGTGGAGTGGAGTCATGGAGTGCTAGGGATGGAGTGGAGTCATGGAGTGCTAGGGTGGAGTGGAGTCATGGAGTGCTAGGGATGGAGTGGAGTCATGGAGTGCTAGGGTAGAGTGGAGTCATGGAGTGCTAGGGATGGAGTGGAGTCATGGAGTGCTAGGGATGGAGTGGAGTCATGGAGTGCTAGGGGTGGAGTGGAGTCATGGAGTGCTAGGGGTGGAGTGGAGTCATGGAGTGCTAAGGATGGAGTGGAGTCATGGAGTGCTAGGGATGGAGTGGAGTCATGGAGTGCTAGGGGTGGAGTGGAGTCATGGAGTGCTAGGGATGGAGTGGAGTCATGGAGTGCTAGGGGTGGAGTGGAGTCATGGAGTGCTAGGGATGGAGTGGAGTCATGGAGTGCTAGGATGGAGTGGAGTCATGGAGTGCTAGGGTGGAGTGGAGTCATGGAGTGCTAGGGATGGAGTGGAGTCATGGAGTGCTAGGGTGGAGTGGAGTCATGGAGTGCTAGGGATGGAGTGGAGTCATGGAGTGCTAGGGGTGGAGTGGAGTCATGGAGTGCTAGGGTTGGAGTGGAGTCATGGAGTGCTAGGGGTGGTAGTCATGGAGTGCTAGGGTTGGTGTCATGGAGTGCTAGGGATGGAGTGGAGTCATGGAGTGCTAGGAGTGGAGTGGAGTCATGGAGTGCTAGGGTTGGAGTGGAGTCATGGAGTGCTAGGGATGGAGTGGAGTCATGGAGTGATAGGGTGGAGTGGAGTCATGGAGTGCTAGGGTGGAGTGGAGTCATGGAGTGCTAGGGATGGAGTGGAGTCATGGAGTGCTAGGGTGGAGTGGAGTCATGGAGTGCTAGGGTGGAGTGGAGTCATGGAGTGCTAGGGTTGGAGTAGAGTCATGGAGTGCTAGGGTTGGTGTCATGGAGTGCTAGGGATGGAGTGCAGTCCTGGAGTGCTAGGATTGGAGTGGAGTCCTGGAGTGCTAGGGTTGGAGTGGACTCATGGAGTGCTAGGATGGAGTGGAGTCATGGAGTGATAGGGCTGGAGTGGAGTCATGGAGTGCTAGGGATGGAGTGGAGTCATGGAGTGCTAGGGATGGAGTGGAGTCATGGAGTGCTAGGGGTGGAGTGGAGTCATGGAGTGCTAGGGATGGAGAGGAGTCATGGAGTGCTAGGGTTGGAGTGGAGTCATGGAGTGCTAGGGGTGGAGTGGAGTCATGGAGTGCTAGGGATAGAGTGGAGTCATGGAGTGCGAGGGATGGAGTGGAGTCATGGAGTGCTAGGGTTGGAGTGGAGTCATGGAGTGCTAGAGGAAAGTGGAGTCATGGAGTGCTAGGGCTGGAGTGGAGTCATGGAGTGCTAGGGATGGAGTGGAGTCATGGAGTGCTAGGAGTGGAGTGGAGTCATGGAGTGTTAGGGTTGGAGTGGAGTCATGGAGTGCTAGGAGTGGAGTGGAGTCATGGAGTGCTAGGGATGGTGTGGAGTCATGGAGTGCTAGGGGTGGAGTGGAGTCATGGAGTGCTAGGGATAGAGTGGAGTCATGGAGTGCTAGGGATGGAGTGCAGTCATGGAGTGCTAGGGATGGAGTGGAGTCATGGAGTGCTAGGGATGGAGTGGAGTCATGGAGTGCTAGGGATGGAGTGGAGTCATGGAGTGCTAGGGATGAGTGGAGTCATGGAGTGCTAGGGGTGGAGTGGAGTCATGGAGTGCTAGGGGAGAGTGGAGTCATGGAGTGCTAGGGATGGAGTGGAGTCATGGAGTGCTAGGGGTGGAGTGGAGTCATGGAGTGCTAGGGATGGAGTGGAGTCATGGAGTGCTAGGGGTGGAGTGGAGTCATGGAGTGCTAGGGATGGAGTGGAGTCATGGAGTGCTAGGGTGGAGTGGAGTCATGGAGTGCTAGGGGTAGAGTGGAGTCATGGAGTGCTAGGGATGGAGTCATGGAGTGCTAGAGGTAGAGTGGAGTCATGGAGTGCTAGGGGTAGAGTGGAGTCATGGAGTGCTAGGGATGGAGTGGAGTCATGGAGTGCTAGTGGTAGAGTGGAGTCATGGAGTGCTAGGGATGGAGTGGAGTCACGGAGTGCTATGGATGGAGTGGAGTCATGGAGTGCTAGGGATGGAGTGGAGTCATGGAGTGCTAGGGTGGAGTGGAGTCATGGAGTGCTAGGGGTGGAGTGGAGTCATGGAGTGCTAGGATGGAGTGGAGTCATGGAGTGCTAGGGTTGGAGTAGAGTCATGGAGTGCTAGGGTGTGGAGTCATGGAGTGCTAGGGATGGAGTGGAGTCATGGAGTGCTAGGGATGGAGTGGAGTCATGGAGTGCTAGGGATTGGAGTGGAGTCATGGAGTGCTAGGGGTGGAGTGGAGTCATGGAGTGCTAGGGGTGGAGTGGAGTCATGGAGTGCTAGGGATGGAGTGGAGTCATGGAGTGCTAGGGTGGAGTGGAGTCATGGAGTGCTAGGGGTGGAGTGGAGTCATGGAGTGCTAGGGATGGAGTGGAGTCATGGAGTGCTAGGGTGGAGTGGAGTCATGGAGTGCTAGGGGTGGAGTGGAGTCATGGAGTGCTAGGGATGGAGTGGAGTCATGGAGTGCTAGGGTGGAGTGGAGTCATGGAGTGCTAGGGGTGGAGTGGAGTCATGGAGTGCTAGGGATGGAGTGGAGTCATGGAGTGCTAGGGATGGAGTGGAGTCATGGAGTGCTAGGGGTGGAGTGGAGTCATGGAGTGCTAGGGATGGAGTGGAGTCATGGAGTGCTAGGGATGGAGTGGAGTCATGGAGTGCTAGGGGTGGAGGGGAGTCATGGAGTGCTAGGGGTGGAGTGGAGTCATGGAGTGCTAGGGCTGGAGTGGAGTCATGGAGTGCTAGGGGTAGAGTGGAGTCATGGAGTGCTAGGGATGGAGTCATGGAGTGCTAGAGGTAGAGTGGAGTCATGGAGTGCTAGGGGTAGAGTGGAGTCATGGAGTGCTAGGGATGGAGTGGAGTCATGGAGTGCTAGTGGTAGAGTGGAGTCATGGAGTGCTAGGGATGGAGTGGAGTCATGGAGTGCTAGGGATGGAGTGGAGTCATGGAGTGCTAGGGTTGGAGCGGAGTCATGGAGTGCTAGGGGTGGAGTGGAGTCATGGAGTGCTAGGGGTGGAGTGGAGTCATGGAGTGCTAAGGATGGAGTGGAGTCATGGAGTGCTAGGGTTGGAGTAGAGTCATGGAGTGCTAGGGTTGGTGTCATGGAGTGCTAGGGTTGGTGTCATGGAGTGCTAGGGATGGAGTGCAGTCCTGGAGTGCTTGGATTGGAGTGGAGTCCTGGAGTGCTAGGGTTGGAGTGGAGTCATGGAGTGCTACGGATGGAGTGGAGTCATGTAGTGATAGGGCTGGAGTGGAGTCATGGAGTGCTAGGGATGGAGTGGAGTCATGGAGTGCTAGGGATGGAGTGGAGTCATGGAGTGCTAGGGGTGGAGTGGAGTCATGGAGTGCGAGGGATGGAGTGGAGTCATGGAGTGCTAGGGATGGAGTGGAGTCATGGAGTGCTAGGGATAGAGTGGAGTCATGGAGTGCTAGGGATGGAGTGGAGTCATGGAGTGCTAGGGATGGAGTCATGGAGTGCTAGAGGTAGAGTGGAGTCATGGAGTGCTAGGGGTAGAGTGGAGTCATTGAGTGCTAGGGATGGAGTGGAGTCATGGAGTGCTAGTGGTAGAGTGGAGTCATGGAGTGCTAGGGATGGAGTGGAGTCACGGAGTGCTATGGATGGAGTGGAGTCATGGAGTGCTAGGGATGGAGCGGAGTCATGGAGTGCTAGGGGTGGAGTGGAGTCATGGAGTGCTAGGGGTGGAGTGGAGTCATGGAGTGCTCAGGATGGAGTGGAGTCATGGAGTGCTAGGGTTGGAGTAGAGTCATGGAGTACTAGGGTTGGAGTCATGGAGTGCTAGGGATGGAGTGGAGTCATGGAGTGCTAGGGATTCAGTGGAGTCATGGAGTGCTAGGGGTGGAGTGGAGTCATGGAGTGCTAAGGATGGAGTGGAGTCATGGAGTGCGAGGGATGGAGTGGAGTCATGGAGTGCTAGGGTTGGAGTGGAGTCATGGAGTGCTAGGGGTGGAGTGGAGTCATGGAGTGCTAGGGATGGAGTGGAGTCATGGAGTGCTAGGGGTGGAGTGGAGTCATGGAGTGCTAGGGATAGAGTGGAGTCATGGAGTGCTTGGGATGGAGTGGAGTCATGGAGTGCTAGGGGTGGAGTGGAGTCATGGAGTGCTAAGGATGGAGTGGAGTCATGGAGTGCTAGGGATGGAGTGGAGTCATGGAGTGCTAGGGATTCAGTGGAGTCATGGAGTGCTAGGGGTGGAGTGGAGTCATGGAGTGCTAGGGGTAGAGTGGAGTCCTGGAGTGCTAGGGATGGAGTGGAGTCATGGAGTGCTAGGGGTGGAGTGGAGTCATGGAGTGCTAGGGTGGAGTGGAGTCATGGAGTGCTAGGGATGGAGTGGAGTCATGGAGTGCTAGGGTGGAGTGGAGTCATGGAGTGCTAGGGTGGAGTGGAGTCATGGAGTGCTAGGGATGGAGTGGAGTCATGGAGTGCTAGGGCTGAGTGGAGTCATGGAGTGCTAGGGTTGGAGTGGAGTCATGGAGTGCTAGGGATGGAGTGGAGTCATGGAGTGCTAGGGCTGGAGTGGAGTCATGGAGTGCTAGGGCTGGAGTGGAGTCATGGAGTGCTAGGGATGGAGTGGAGTCATGGAGTGCTAGGGATGGAGTGGAGTCATGGAGTGCTAGGGATGGAGTGGAGTCATGGAGTGCTAGGGATGGAGTGGAGTCATGGAGTGCTAGGGCTGGAGTGGAGTCATGGAGTGCTAGGGGTAGAGTGGAGTCATGGAGTGCTAGGGATGGAGTCATGGAGTGCTAGAGGTAGAGTGGAGTCATGGAGTGCTAGGGGTAGAGTGGAGTCATTGAGTGCTAGGGATGGAGTGGAGTCATGGAGTGCTAGTGGTAGAGTGGAGTCATGGAGTGCTAGGGATGGAGTGGAGTCACAGAGTGCTATGGATGGAGTGGAGTCATGGAGTGCTAGGGTTGGAGCGGAGTCATGGAGTGCTAGGGGTGGAGTGGAGTCATGGAGTGCTAGGGGTGGAGTGGAGTCATGGAGTGCTAAGGATGGAGTGGAGTCATGGAGTGCTAGGGTTGGAGTAGAGTCATGGAGTGCTAGGGTTGGTGTCATGGAGTGCTAGGGTTGGTGTCATGGAGTGCTAGGGATGGAGTGCTGTCCTGGAGTGCTAGGATTGGAGTGGAGTCCTGGAGTGCTAGGGTTAGAGTGGACTCATGGAGTGCTACGGATGGATTGGAGTCATGTAGTGATAGGGCTGGAGTGGAGTCATGGAGTGCTAGGGATGGAGTGGAGTCATGGAGTGCTAGGGATGGAGTGGAGTCATGGAGTGCTAGGGGTGGAGTGGAGTCATGGAGTGCGAGGGATGGAGTGGAGTCATGAAGTGCTAGGGTTGGAGTGGAGTCATGGAGTCCTAGGGGTGGAATGGAGTCATGGAGTGCTAGGGATAGAGTGGAGTCATGGAGTGCGAGGGACGGAGTGGAGTCATGGAGTGCTAGGGTTGGAGTGGAGTCATGGAGTGCTAGAGGCAAAGTGGAGTCCTGGAGTGCTAGGGCTGGAGTGGAGTCATGGAGTGCTAGGGGTAGAGTGGAGTCATGGAGTGCTAGGGCTGGAGTGGAGTCATGGAGTGCTAGGGGTGGAGTGGAGTCATGGAGTGCTAAGGATGGAGTGGAGTCATGGAGTGCTAGGGATGGAGTGGAGTCATGGAGTGCTAGGGCTGGAGTGGAGTCATGGAGTGCTAGGGGTAGAGTGGAGTCATGGAGTGCTAGGGATGGAGTCATGGAGTGCTAGAGGTAGAGTGGAGTCATGGAGTGCTAGGGGTAGAGTGGAGTCATTGAGTGCTAGGGATGGAGTGGAGTCATGGAGTGCTAGGGATGGAGCGGAGTCATGGAGTGCTAGGGATGGAGTGGAGACATGGAGTGCTAGGGATGGAGAGGAGTCATGGAGTGCTAGGGATGGAGCGGAGTCATGGAGTGCTAGGGGTGGAGTGGAGTCATGGAGTGCTAAGGATGCAGTGGAGTCATGGAGTGCTAGGGATGGAGCGGAGTCATGGAGTGCTAGGGGTGGAGTGGAGTCATGGAGTGCTAGGGATGGAGTGGAGTCATGGAGTGCTAGGGGTGGAGTGGAGTCATGGAGTGCTAGGGATGGAGTGGAGTCATGGAGTGCTAGGGATGGAGCGGAGTCATGGAGTGCTAGAGGTGGAGTGGAGTCATGGAGTGCTAGGGATGGAGTGGAGTCATGGAGTGCTAGGGGTGGAGTGGAGTCATGGAGTGCTAGGGATGGAGTGGAGTCATGGAGTGCTAGGGGTGGAGTGGAGTCATGGAGTGCTAGGGTTGGAGTAGAGTCATGGAGTGCTAGGGTTGGTGTCATGGAGTGCTAGGGTTGGTGTCATGGAGTGCTAGGGATAGAGTGCCGTCCTGGAGTGCTAGGAGTGGAGTGGATTCCTGGAGTGCTAGGGTTGGAGTGGACTCATGGAGTGCTACGGATGGAGTGGAGTCATGTAGTGATAGGGCTGGAGTGGAGTCATGGAGTGCTAGGGATGGAGTGGAGTCATGGAGTGCTAGGGATGGAGTGGAGTCATGGAGTGCTAGGGCTGGAGTGGAGTCATGGAGTGCTAGGGGTGGAGTGGAGTCATGGAGTGCTAGGGGTGGAGTCGAGTCATGGAGTGCTAAGGATGGAGTGGAGTCATGGAGTGCTAGGGTTGGAGTAGAGTCATGGAGTGCTAGGGTTGGTGTCATGGAGTGCTAGGGTTCGTGTCATGGAGTGCTAGGGATGGAGTGCCGTCCTGGAGTGCTAGGATTGGAGTGGAGTCCTGGAGTGCTAGGGTTGGAGTGGACTCATGGAGTGCTACGGATGGAGTGGAGTCATGTAGTGATAGGGCTGGAGTGGAGTCATGGAGTGCTAGGGATGGAGTGGAGTCATGGAGTGCTAGGGATGGAGTGGAGTCATGGAGTGCTAGGGGTGGAGTGGAGTCATGGAGTGCGAGGGATGGAGTGGAGTCATGAAGTGCTAGGGTTGGAGTGGAGTCATGGAGTCCTAGGGGTGGAATGGAGTCATGGAGTGCTAGGGATAGAGTGGAGTCATGGAGTGCGAGGGACGGAGTGGAGTCATGGAGTGCTAGGGTTGGAGTGGAGTCATGGAGTGCTAGAGGCAAAGTGGAGTCCTGGAGTGCTAGGGCTGGAGTGGAGTCATGGAGTGCTAGGGGTACAGTGGAGTCATGGAGTGCTAGGGCTGGAGTGGAGTCATGGAGTGCTAGGGGTGGAGTGGAGTCATGGAGTGCTAAGGAGGGAGTGGAGTCATGGAGTGCTAGGGGTGGAGTGGAGTCATGGAGTGCTAGGGATGGAGT